>NW_015647488.1:1198797-1214254 GCF_001515625.1 Sinocyclocheilus rhinocerous
TGAAATGCAAATCAATTTCTAACCTTTATATAATGTGTTTTTTCTGGATTTTTTGGTTGGTATTCTGTCTCTATATGTTAAAATAAACCTACCATAAAAATTACAGACCCTTAATTTCTTTGTAAGTGGGCAAACTTACTAAATCAGCAGGGGATCAAATAAATATTTTCCCCACAGTAAAAATTATTTTAAAAATAAATGAACAGCAGGAGCTAAAATGCTTCTTCAATGCAATTGCTTTATAATACATTGTTGTTGTTGTTGTTTTCATCTTATTAATTAAACTTTAGTAATGCTATGACTATAACATTCATGTTCATATTTATATTTAATAATTCATTAGAAGCAGTTTTAACCAAAGTGACAAAGAGTATGCTATATTGTATAGTGACTTATTATAGTGGCAGCCACTCTGAGCAACCCCAGGACAGCTGCCACACTCAAAGGCATGACGGTAATTGCTCATGGACCACTTCTGCTAGCTGAAACCATCTCCCAACAACAAATATAGCTACTTGCTCTTTCGCATTTGTGCTCAAAGGAGTATTACTGTATTAAGAGTTTGTCAATAATAACAACAATAAATTGTGCATCTGTTACTAATTGCTGTCCACACACACAAAAATAACATTAAATTTTCTCATCATTTACTCACTATCATGTCATTCCAAACCTGTATGACTTACTTTCGTTTGTGGAGAAGAAGATATTTTGAAGAACCAAACCGTTTTCATTGAGTTCCATTGTATTTTTTTTATAATTTAATGGAAGTCAATAGGAACAAAAACCGAAGGTTTGGATATACGTGAGGGGGAGTAAATGATGACAGATTTTTTTCATTTTTGGCGGGTAAAGTTTGCTATGCATTTGCAGGTTAAAAATGACAGAGTAAGACAGACAAAGAGCTAAGAACTTGGATAACACGACAGGTGGAGTTGAGACAGTCCCTCTCTAATGCTGGACAGGGCACATTGACAGTCCTCATTAGAAGTCTGCAATCTGGACTGCACATCAATGCTAGATCATTAAAAATCAGCCCTCAGTCCACATGCTCACTTACATCACAAGTACCTACAGAAGGCCCGTGTAAATTAATCACGATGATAAATCTCTGAGGATGACATGAAGCAAAGGAAATGATCACAATCTCCCGAAAATCACCTTCAGGCAATACTTCTTGACGGAAGCAGCAGGTAATGACACACCAGAGGAAAGGAGACACCTGTTCTAATTAGACCTCTTCCCCAGGCTCCGAAACGAGAGGCGGTGGTCACGACGTCTGCCCGTCAAGTTCAAACCACGCTGGGCACCTAATTAAGCATGCTGACCACCACACATCTGTCCCACTGTTTCCACAAACACTCAGTGCACTCTGGGAAATGTAGTTCATACGTGACCTATACGCCCATCTGCGGGGTGAAATATGCTCGGTGCTGTCAAAATCAAGGTGACTTTGAAGGTGGCACCGAGCCAACATAACTTCCTTATGTTAATCGAAGCATTCTGTTTTATTGAGCCATTAATATCCCCATGAATGTCAGAGGAAGAACTGAGACTGAGAGCATGACTCACTGAAAGTCAGCTCTCTCCTGCAGGGGTCTTTGGCAGGGGAGGCGGCCATCCGACGGTGAAGGAGAGCATCTGTTCCCCCCCAGAAACAGGTTCAGCTCAGGACAGTATGGACGAGGAGGGTGGAGGCGGGTAATGATTGTGGAGGCTGAAGGATTTTGGAGAGTGCCGGTTCTCAGATTCATATTGGGCTTCATGAGAATGTGATGAGTCAAGCCAGCTTCATTACGCTTAATGGGATCCATTTCCCTCAGAACAGCTCATTGCAACTGCACAGTCCAGAACAGCTTCCCTCATACCAGAAATA
The DNA here is from genome assembly GCF_001515625.1 of Sinocyclocheilus rhinocerous. Lineage (NCBI taxonomy): Eukaryota > Metazoa > Chordata > Actinopteri > Cypriniformes > Cyprinidae > Sinocyclocheilus > Sinocyclocheilus rhinocerous. The sequence continues at coordinate 1,200,674 of NW_015647488.1, forward strand.
CTGTATGATTTCTGAAGCTCCTACTGGCATCTTCTCAAAACTGAATTACTAGGTAGGAAAACCACCCACCATTTGTGACTAGTATAGATCCTCTATAACCTGTTAAAAAACATCACTGTCAAAAATGGTTTGTAATTTTTGTAGAAAAAATAAATAAATAAATAAAAACGATATGGTAAAAACCTGTTAATTGGTTAACTGTAAATGACCTTAGCATGTACAGTGAAAAAACTGTAAATGGTATATAATCCCATTATATGTAATTTTGCTGTAAACACTGTCAAATTTATGTTTTAAGTAAAAACTGACATTGAAAAAAAAACACTGAAAACAGTAAAAGAAAATTCCCTGCGTGAAACAATTTTGTTTCTTATTTTTGTTATCATTAGTGGACATTAGGGTGTTTTGTGTATTTAGTTCATGAAAATTGCAATATTTTAAGTAGGGATGCACCGATACCGATACTGGTATCGGTATCGGGCCCGATACTGAGCTCCTGTACTCGTACTCGTTAAAATGCCCCGATACCAAACGCCGATACCACACAGCATGTGATAAGCGCCATATTCAGACAAAGAAACACTGACAACAGAACAACAGACAGCAGAATGAAGTTATTAGAGATTAAGGATGTCTACGAAGTATATGTATGCAATGAATATAAAACAATCAGTATTATTGCCTGTATAGCTGATTTGCGCCAGCTGGTAAGCAAATCACGCTGAGTGGATTGAGCGCGCGGCGGCGCAGATGCGCGAGCTTGCCGAGTGAATATATCTTTCTCACAGACATCACTGGAAAGTTAATAGATTTTGGTTTGACTGTATCTATTTGATAAATGAAGTTAACCAACTAACATTATACATACTCTTTTGGTTTCTGTACCCAATATTTAAAAAATTTACAAATGCAATAAAAATATTGGTATCGGTACTCGGTATCGGCAAGTACCAAAAATAAAAGTATCGGTATCGGGCGAGTACTGGAAAAAGTGGTATCGGTGCATCCCTAATTTTAAGTGTTATGTGAGTTTCATTTCAATTATATTGTTATATGAACATTATATAATCACACAAAGTAATATATACGATTATAAGTTATAAAATATTCAAGCAACAATGTGCCATTCCATAATACTGGAAACAATAGCACTGTATTTTACAGTAAATTTCTGGCAAAGCTGCCGGTTTTTTTTTTACAGTAAATGTATTAGCATTTTTACAGTGACACATTCGAAAGGAAACTAGCTATTAAAGTTACTGTAGGTAAAACTATTGCTGATGTTCAAACACCAGTAAAACCTGACAAGACCTTTCTGACAACCACATTTCCACAATTCATATCAGAATGATCATATACGAGCTGAAAGGACGTGAACAACATCAGTGTTGAAACTACAAAAGAGAAACTGTACACTTTGCTCAATCTGTTGAGCCCTGCATTTATTAAAGAATCATGGTGAAAACAAATTTGTATCGGTTATAAATTATGAATGTTGAATAAACAATTTAGTTTGAACTTTTGATAATAATAATAATAATAATAATAAAATGCATCCTGTCTTTGTCAGGAACTTAAAGAGAGGAAAGAATATGAAAAATACACAACATATTTGTTTTATACAATCCCCTAAAATATCTAACAAATCTAGTATCCAAATTAAGCATGGCTCGCAAAATCACTAGCCCTACGTCCCGGAGCTATTGTGTCTTCCAGTCGGGCTACCAAAATGTATCACTGCCTTGTCCGTAGGGCTATCTTAAATACAGGGTTCCCAAGGGTCCTTAAAAGTCTTCAATTTAGTTGTATCAAATTTAAGACCATGAAAAGTCTTATATACCTTAAATGACATAAGAAAAGTCTTAATTATAATTTCAAGAGGTCTTAAATTTGGTCTTAAAATTAAACAGTTGTGCTATTAATATTTTTGTGGAAACAATTTTTTTAAATTCATTGATAAATAGTTTCAAAATAATCATTTATTTGAAATAGAAATTGCTTAAGAGTATTAATCATACGCTAGATTTAATTATATCGCATGGAATTGATCTTACTGATATTTCTTCACCTCGTTAGCTGAAGTTTCATCACGTTACAGAGCACTCCAAATGAACAAATTTTGTCAAGTGAAGTGAACTCGTACAGATATCTTCCACTGAATGTGTAGAGTCACTGCATATGAGCCAAAAGTGTGAATGAGAACACAGCTATAATGTCAGTAATGGCTAAACCGAAGCAGGAATATTAATGCAGTGCTCAACGTCATGAGGCTCTCACTGCAGAGGAGTTCATAACTTACTGCCCTGAATAAGTGAGAATACTTGGCTGAGCTTTAGGAAGCAAACATGTTCCTGTAAGAGGTTTCTGTGCCCCTGGGAGAATGTGTGGAAATGCTAAGAATAGGTGCTCAAATGAGCATTTGTAAACATGTTCAAAAGGCCATAAAGGTGAACTCTCCTCTGAGCTTTACAAGAAACTGGAAAGAACATCTAACACTGCAGAAAATACCAATATAAAAGGTAACATAATTTTATAATAATTTATAATAATTTTTATAATAATTATCCTTAATACATTAATACACATAATAAAATGCAAAGAACACTTGTCACCACATTTTTCATCAGTAAAGGCCTGGTCACACAAATAACGAAAACTATAAAAATAAGTATAACAATAACTATATTAGCATCCACACCAACACACAATAACATTCTGTTTATTATGAGTGCATGCTGCAGTTTTGTCGTCTGCTCACACATTTTAAAATCAGGTGGATTCTCTTTTTTTATTGTTCATCAGCTGTAAAAAAAAAAAGTTCTGAAAGTGATCCCCTGTGTTTGGATTTTGGTGCCCGGGCCAGGCCATACAGCTGGGGGTGGGGGTTCATGTGAATGTATCTCTGAGGAGAACAGTCTTCAGAACAGTTCAGATTGTGTTTTACTTTTCATCTTTCCTCTGTATAGGCTAATGCAGATTAAAGCAGTATTTGTTAGCGCAGTGCTGCTTTGTTTACAGCAGTAACCAAGGAAACGCTACTGTTCCATAAGCGCCACCTGCTGTCAGAGACTGAATTTGTGTCTAATTCAGCCCGTCTGCTGTTTTTGTTTCATTTAAAGGGGTCATATGATGTAATTTAAATGTTTCCTTTCTCTTTGAAGCGTTACAAGCTCTTGGTGCATAAAGAAGATCTGTAAAGTTGCAAAGACTAAAGTCTCAAATCCAAAGAGATATTCTTTATAAAAGTTAAGAGTCAACCACGCCTACCTAAAACGGCTCGTTCTAACACACCCCTACATGTCTACGTCACGATGTGGGAAGATTTGCCGGTCTAAAGTACCGAGAAGATTACGCAAATAGTCTGGTGACATACTGTAGGTCTGCTCGCGTTTCTCAATACCAAGAACGCAAATTTTGGACTTGCATCCACAGTAGTTCGGACTTCGCGAGTTCGACTCGGGAGTGTGAACTCCCGTGGACAGGACGATGCAAGTCCGGTAATTCTGCAAACAGCAGCGTACGTGATAATGTCAGTCAGCTCGCCTTGGCTACTGCAATTTTCCTCACTGTATTTACAATAAGTCAAAATATGATATCAAACACCACTGCCTCTTTTCGGTTTCATTTAAACATTAATAGCAGCAGAAATGTAGTTCAGGGAAAGTACATACATTACAATGAAACTAAATATTATATCAAACATTATTGCCTCTTTTCATTTTCATTTTAACATATTAATAGATTAATATAATAAAGACCAAAGATTACCTGTTAGATTTACCCAAAACTAATTATATGTTTAACCACTAAAGAGACTTCAGAACCAGCGGCAAATGTCAGAAGGACTAGCCAAGGTGAGGCTGCTCTTGTCGGCATTCTCGGGAAACATGAGCACTGAGCACCCGCTGATCGCGTGGAGCTCACGTCTCCGAAATCGGCGAAGCACATTTTCAAATAGGTGCTGTCTTTATAAATAAACCACAGATTTGAGCTTTAAACAACTACATTATCACCTGAAATACTTTTAAAGCTACATTTTATGATACAATAACAGTATTTTTTTTTTTTTAATTAAGCGAATATATGGTGGTTGAAATACAATGTTGCGTGAACTCAACCAATCAGCATGTTCAGCGCCCAAGTCCCACCCGCGAAAGTTCTGGACCTTTGAAAAAGTACTACCTTGTGAGCAGGGACTTTCTAAAGGGCAAATTTTTACCCGGAACTTTATTTAGATCCTGGTTCCTGAGGTGGAAACACACCGAGTACCGGCCCAAAGTCCCTAGTTCCTGGGGAAAGTTCCTGCGGTGGAAACGGGGCTCTAGATATGTTTTATGTAGTAGTTTCACAAAGCTAAAGTCAAAGTATTCTGTTTTTTTTTTCTCCAGAGTTTGAAAATATACACAAATCTAAATTAAATCAAACACTGCTCATGCTGCATGTATGCAGCATCTTTGGATTGTGATTAAAATGCAGTGGTTGCCTCTAATTTTAAATGGAAAGAGCACAGGCAAAGACTTAGGGCGAATTCCAAATGGCTTTTTTTGCGCCCTCAAAGGGCACTTCAGGAAGGGGAATTCCAAACAAAAGTGAACAACTGAATCCCTTCATGAAGGGCCCTTCCAGAAGTCTGTTAGCGAAGGGAACATGCTATGGTCACTTCACGGAAGTGATTTCCGTTTGTGATCATGTGATCTTCGGTTAGGAGATCTTGAGATGCTTTTTAAAGCAAAGTTGGGGTTGATTTAGACTTCACATTCAAAGTAAGTAGAATAGGCTAATTAAATTTGTCTTTATTTTAATGTAATACGAAATATTTTTCGTCAGTGATAGAAATATGATTTAAGATGGTAGTGTAAGCAAGTTTAGTTTGAAAAAGTTTAATAGTAAATAAGACACAATTAGACAATATTTGAATAAAATAATAATAAGAAGAAATATTTAATGCTATTTGCAACAACTGATGGAGTGTTGAATGCTGCACGCACACACAACGTTGTCAAGGTAACATTTGGTCAGTCATTCCCTTCGTCAAGGGAGTTCCAAACTCTTATACGAGAAAGTAATGCCCTGCACGCTTCAAAGAACACACTTCAAGGGCTCTGCCCTTCGAAGGGAGTAGGGCATAGGGATACTCATTTCCGTTTGGAATTCGCCCTTAGTTTGTTTATAAGAAGAGATTTCTTTTGTATTATTTATTTGATTTGTGATTTGTTTTAAATCTAGTTTTGCTATTTGACATATGTCAATTTCACAAATAAATGTGCAGCATTTTGTCTGAGAAATAATAAAAGGACACCTTTTCATTTGTAATTTGTCAAATCTAATTTTGTTAAAAAAATTATGAGAAAATGACATTGTGAAATCAGTATCGTGAATCTTATCGCATCGTGAGTTGAGTACATCGTTACATCCATGAGTGATATAATGCTAATTTTCTCCAAATTGTTCTGATGAAGAAACAAACAGCTACATCTTGGATGGTCTGAGAATGAGTATATCCTCAGCAAATTTTTCATTATTGGGTAAACTGTTCCTTTATTTAAATATACATTGATTAATGATCTTACTAATTAACTAAGAATAGTTAATCATACATTACATAAAGTAATGTTTATTATAAAGCATTACCATACATTTTATGTAATGCAGGTATTTACATTTATGGGATAACAAATTTGCATTACATTAATAAATGCAAGAATCTCATTCACCTTACGTCACATCTAAATGCATCATCATGCGATTCATGGCTTTGTGTGTGGGCTGGAGGAGGACAGAGCTTATTGGTGATGGAAATTAGAAAACAAAGAGAGACAGAGCAAGTAGTAAAGGGTAAATGAAACCGTTTGCTGATAATAGCGAACGAAAAGCCGCAGGAGAAGAGGTCTACTCCTTCATCGAGCCGAGATAGCAAGCATGCCCCCCATTTCCTTTTAATGAGGACAGGGTGGCTGCAGAGCACCCAGCGAGGACACAAAGAGAAAGAGGATTTCTCTGATCCGCCTTCCCCTGAGTCCACGCAGGGCCAGAATGAATCAGTGAATATGAAGGAGAAATGGGGATGTGTGGGCCTGCGGTGGCTGTTAAACGATAGGAGTTTGTCAATCTGCTGCTGGTAAACTGTTGTGGAGGAGAGGAAGACTCGAGCCCTGCAGATCACAAAATAACACAGCTTTCATCCTTCTTTATCTACATCTTCCTCGACCTTGTTTTCTTTCAATCTGTCTTTCTGTAACCTGTACAGTGGGATCCAAAGTAAAGTATTAAAGCATATCGAGCGTGTGGCTGACTGAGGAGAGGAAATGTCAATAAATAAACACACCAATGTTCATTTACATTACATTTAGACATTTAGTAGACGCTTTTATCCAAAGCGACTTACAAATGAGGACAATGGAAGCAAAACTATTTGCAAAATAAACACTTCTCTGAATGAAGTTCTGGCCGACTGACAGATGCAAAGCAGAACAAAAGAGTATCTTTGGCTAGATAGTGTAGATTACAGCAGTAGAATGTCCACTCAGCTGCTGACTTACAAATTACAAGGAATAGTACTGAAGACAACAACTCACACAAAAAAGGGTATTTTCCTGCCATTAGAGCAAATCAAGCTAGTATCAAGTAAATCAATATGATTACGCTTACATTATTTAACATCAAATTAGTCCTGACTAATCCTGAAGTCAGTCTGGTTTCATTGTTTACATAACATGTAAAACAAATTAAAATTTGTACACTTTTGTACATTAGATAAATGCTGAAACATACAAAATGGCCACACTGAAAGTATCTAATGTAAACATTATTATGCGTTTACAGCTAATATGTAAATATGTTATACATAAAGTATAAAATATATTTGTATAGCTTAGTTAAGTTTTTACTGTTTTATAGAGTATGAAAAGAATACATAAAACATAATGGGAAGAAAAATGTCAAATTTAGTTACAATATAATTAAATTGATATTTTTGAGCTGCTAATCCCACTCCTACATCTACAGTAACCATTGCTTAAAAATAAAGCAGCAGCATAATAGCAGGGCCGTCACTAGTGGGGAGAAAGATGGTGATGATTATATAAGGGCCCATGGCTGTAGGTGGCCCCCCGGCGATTTCAACCGACTGCCCGAGGTTAGCATGAAATACACTCAGGAAAGTTGATGGGCCACTGCTGTGCTGTTTGTTTTGCACGTGTTTTTAAGCCTTGCCCATTTAAACATTCAAGAGATTTTAAAGCATTCAAGCACAATGAACTGAGTAATCGCGCACCGTGTTTGGTGCGCACTCATACCGCTTTTCCACTGGGGCTGGTGCCAGAGCTGGAACCGGTGCTCGGCCAAGACTGACACTCGTTCAGAACCGGCTCACGTTTCTACTGAAAGGGAGCAGAACCCTCTACTTCACCATCCTGTGACCGGAATCACTTGTTGTCTCTTGCAGAAGAAGAGCGTTGATCTCTTCTGCTGACCACTGCTGAACTGACATATTTAACTGTTGTTGTTAATGTTGTTAATCTACCTGAACTCTGACGGCTTTTAAATATAGGCTTGTTCGAGATGCATCGGAGGCACGCAATCCGATCGGTGTATGACATCAAAGTACAGGGAGAGTAATTCAAAAGCATAAAGAGCCATCTGCTCTTCAATTGCTCTTGCAGTACTTTGATTTTATATGCAGATCGGTTTGCTCAGTGCTGATACATCTCGATCAAGCCTAATGGCTCCTTTCAAACTGCAGTCTGTAGTGGAAGCTCCACCTGCTGACGTCATAGGTTCCCTTGTTCGAGACCAGCAAGGTTTCGAGGGCCAGTTCAGAACCAGTATCTGGGCACTGGCCCAGGATTATTTTAGTAGAAAAGTGAGGCCTGGTTCCCAATTGGGCTCCGGCTCTGGCTCTGGCTCCGGCTCCGGCACCAGCCCCGTTGAAAAAGCGGTATCAGAGAGCCGCATCTCAAACAGCGTGCAAACACCAAATTGAGTTATCTTTCGTGTCTTCTTGCGCTTGAATGAACACCTTGCCAATTTAAACATTCAAGGGCAAAAAGACACGAAAGTGCTTAATTCAGCACCTAGAGCCGCATCTCACAACCCACGAACGCCAAATTGACTTTTGCATCTTCTTGCAGCAAAACGGACAAATACATACAAAATTATGTTGAAATACTCATGTTGGAGAGTATCCTCGAAAAACTGCTGGTTATGTCTTAAGTAAAACGTAAACAGTTGAGAAAGAAATCAGATGTTTATCATTATATTGGATCCATGCATTGCATCTTAAAGTGACCGCACCTAATTCCCTCGTTGCTGTCGGTGTCCTTAATGTTAATCCAAGAAAGAAAAAGTTAAAAGTTTGTTAAAAGTTGTAAGAATTAATCTATATTTCATGTATACATTGAAGACTATGCAATGCTATTTTATATTTGATTATTTGGCTTCTGTTCCTGAACACCTACAAACTTGAAAAAACTTAAATCGATGTTTAATTTGTATCTTTGTTCTATTTATTTGTGTGCCATTTACATAGTATACATAGTCCAAATGATGATGTTACATTCGCAGTCCTCTTTGGCAGTATACAATAGTTTTGTATGAGGTATCCAGAATCTTTCTCTGAAAATCTTATCTCGATTGTGTAGGCATTCAAATGCATGCATCGCTTAAAATGTGCAAGTCACAATCTGTGACGAAGCAGGCAAGAGTCAGTAAGTGTTTGATATTACTGACGTAGCTCCTTTGTCATAATGTTGATTGAATCGTGTATTTATTACATTTATGACCTTTTGTTGCATTTTTTGTGTATTTTATGGTCATTTTTGAGTCACTGCATGAAAAACAATTTTTGTGTCCCATGCAAACAAACTAGATATTACATGATAAGTAATGGTTAAAGGATTACATAAATGTTATTCATTTTAAGATTTGAAAGTGTAGTCTTTACATGCATAATGTTCTTTAACATTATGTAATCCTTTAAATTAAGCTGGCACAAGAAGTAACACACAAATAAATGAACTTTATAAATTCAAATTAAGTAAATAAATGTGTAGAACCACACTTTACAGTCATGGCCAAAAGTTTTGGCAGTGACATAAATTTTGTGTTTTGCAAAGTTTGCTGCTTAAGCTGTTGTGGTGTTCATTCACATTGTTTCTAGATTGTGTAGTCCAGTCATTGTGTTCTTTTTAGCAATGATTTCTTCCAAAGAAACACGTGCAGCCATCATCGCTTTGCATCAAAATAGCCTCACATGCAGGGAAACCGCTACAAAGAATATTGCCCCTGAAAGAAGCATTTACCGGCTCATCAAGAACTTGAAGGAGAGAGGTTGGACTGCAGTGAAGAAGTCTTCAGGACGTGCGAGTGGACAAGCAGAAGCCCACAAATTGTGATCAACTCCGAGAACTAATAAGGCAAGAGTGGATCGCCATCAGTTAGGATTTGGCCGAGAAGCTAATATCCAGCATGCCAGAGCGAATTGCAGAGGTTATGAAGAACAAGGGTCAACACTGTAAATATTGACTCATTATATTTTTTGCCAATAAAAGCCTTTAAAACTTATGATATGCTTATCATTGTTTTTCAGTATACCATAGAATCATGTGAAAAAATAATCTACAAATACTGAAGCAGCAAACTTTGCAAGACGCAAAATTTATGTCACTGCCAAAACTTTTGGCCATGACCGTACACATGAGATAATGTTGGACAAGTATAGTTAGTCTCTCTTCCATGCTTATATAAAGAATGTGTCATAGATAGACTTCTCAAGTCTATGTTAGGCTGTCGATCAATGATTTTACAAAAAAAAATATTGTATAATATATCAGTTGATAAGATTTTGTAAATCTATTCTATGCTTTGGCCATCACAATAATGCAATGTCTTTATCTTAATTTGGTGGCTTTCTCAGCAATTAGAAATCTATGTGATTCATTTGATTTATTAATGGACATTCCATGTCATCAATTCAACTAAAATCAGAATTTGTAATCGATTGGCAGCCCTAATAAACATACTCCGGTGCAGGCTTTTTAATGATAACAGCATCTACAGCACACACAGCTTTTCGTCTCAGCATTAGAAGCAGCGAGCGTGACGTGCACACACACACACACACACACACACACACACACACACAAACAGAAACACACATCAATAGGAGTGCAAACAAAACTCTGATGTCTGCTGTCAGTAGCAGTGCTGCAGTTATTCATCAAGCCCATTCGTTGCCTCCATTTCTCTCTCCTTCAGTCACAACTTGCTGAATCTGTATTAAACAAACAGTAGAAAACCTCTCAAATAATCTGAACCTACAGGAGTGTAATCCCCAGAGATTACACAGGTGTTAGGAGAGTTCAAAATACACTGCACACAGATTAAATACTGTAGATGTAATGCAGTAAAGCAAGCAGAAATCATCGAGGGAATCGTTACAGGTCAGGTGTATTAAAATACTCTTAGAAGGAAAATAAAATGTTCTCAGCCAAGGCAGGTTGAGAATAATAATAGTAAATTCAAAATTGAAGTATTTTATTTCCTCCTTCAAATTAGTATTGTTCAGCTAACAGAGTCAAAATCTACACTGAAAAAAAATGGTGTAGAAACAATTTTCACTTGCTGGTATTGCTAAATAAAATTTGTAAATTTAGTTTGTAAAAAAAAGTTTGTAAATTTCACAAACTTTTACAAAGAAATGGCAAGTAACACATTGAATTAAATGTGAAATTTTGAAGCAGAAAACCTGAAAGTATTTTCCTTGTAAAACATACTCCAATATTCTTTGTTTTATTTACAATTTTGGATTTTTTTTTTTTTTTTACAGTGTAGTAAGAAGATATTATTGAATCTTTAACTGTCTGTTGTATCCTGAAGTAGGAGCATTTTTTTTCAGAAATGTAACTTATAGACATGTTGTTTATGACTGGAATCAAATTAACGTCTACACATACACATGTATATATTGTTATTTTTAATTATTTTATTATTAATTAATTTTACACACACACACACATGTATGACCCTGGAGCACAAAACCAGTCTTAAGTCGCTGGGGTATATTTGTAGCAATAGCCAAAAATACATTGTATGGGTCAAAATTATTGATTTTTCTTTTATGCCAAAAATCATTAGGATATTAAGTAAAGATCATGTTCCATGAAGATATTTTGTAAATTTCCTACTGTAAATATATTAAAACTTAATTTTTGATTAGTAATATGCACTGCTAAGAACTTCATTTGGAAACTTTAAAGGTGATTTTCTCAATCACCTTTAATCTAATCATCAGCACCCTCAGATTCCAGATTTTCAAATAGTTGTATCTCGACCAGATACTGTCCTGTCCTAACAAACCATATATCAATGGAAAGCTTATCTATTCAGCTTTCAGATGATGTATAAATCTCAATTTCGAAAAATTGACCCTTATGACTGGTTTTGTGGTCCAGGGTCACATATATATAATTATTAATTAATATACAATATATATAATAACAACTATTGGAGGGAAAAAAATCTCAACTGAGGAAAAAATTTGTTATGTACCAATCTAAAAAAATATTAGCATATGAAAATCCATTGCATTTACTCAAGTTTTATATTCACATATTTTTTTTATGAAGGGAGTTTGATGCATATTATCAAGCTGGAATTTTGTTTATAATTATTTTTTAGCAAGCATCATGAAGTTTAAAAAGATATTTTAATGTTAAATTTGTCTGAGCTATTAAAATGGTCTACCAGTAAAAAAAAAAAAAATTTAATTAAACTACTGAAAAATGTCAGGTTAACAAACAAAATGATCGGAAAAATTCGGTAAAAAAAAATGTTCCAGGAGAAACAACAATAGGCTATTTTATAACGTGCATTAGAACGAGAGGGAATTGTGGGTAAAAGGCCGGTGTCTGCGGAGATCTCATTCACACATCCACACAGACCGGCTCATGGGCCACACCATGACATTTATAAATATGCATCAGAGCCCACACATCAGCGCTCCTGTTCTTAACAAGGTCCTGCATCGACAAACATTCACCCTGACTTTCTCCTCCGCTCACTATCTCCCTCACTCCAGCTTGCTCTTCCCACCCAAACAAGTGCAAACTCTCTCATTCCCCTCAGGAGGCAAATTTAAATGTTTGTGTAGTGTGTGTGTAATGGAGAATGAGTGATGCAGTGTGTGGTACAGGTTATTAAACCGCGGCAAGTGTGGACTGTTGTGGGCAGGAGCGTAGAGCAGGACTTAATGTGGTGTGAGAGTGCCATTACCTTCATAGTAATGAGTCTGATGAAACTGAAGCCAAACAGCACAGCAACACTTCGATGTACCATTTTCAGAACAATTCTGACTAAACCCTCAATTTGTTTATGCAGTAAAGCACTCACTTTTAAAGTCAGAGGGTTTCAAATGTTTAATGTGCTTGTATTTTTAATGTCATTTTCACAGTAAGGAGTGTGTCTTATTTTAGCTCTCCCTTAATTTGCCACACTGAAAGTGGCAAGTCAACCCTATCTGCAGGTTACATCCCTCATAGCCCTCAACGCCAAGGACTGGCTGCATACTTCTCTGATATATAGTTGGTGGAAAAGAGTATGTGAAAAGAGTAGCATGTCCAAATTCACAGTATTCATAGGCAAAAGGTACCCGGATGACATACTACTTCTGCTGAGATTCTGAAGTATGCATCCAATGGACACTTTCACACACATACTTCATCCCATGAGGCCACAGGAGAAGAGTTGTGATTGACAATGAAATGATGCAACTGACGCAGGTAGGTCACATTCATCGTTGTGACTAAGACAACACAACGAATGCAGTACATCTGGCTTCATATCGGACACAGTCATACTATATAGAACATAGGGCTGCACGATTAATCGAATGCGATTGTCATGTGCATTTTGTTAGTAAAGCCGGTTCTGTAATCAGCAGTAAATCATCATCACGTGCTTTCAGATGGAGCAGCATTTACTACACAGAGCCGTAGTTCACTGACAAGTTACGCAAAAAAAATCGCAGACGATTTTATTGCGCGATTATGAAATCGAAGAAATCGTTGGCGATAATGACAGCTGTTTGCATAGCTTCACAGTGAACTATGGCTCTGTGAAGTAAATGCTGCTCCATCTGAAAGCATGTGAAAATACCACATTTAATAACATATTTTTACTCCAAACTCACTTCATAACGTCAGTCGAGTGTTTGAAATAAATCCTTCTGTGAGATGATGTGGCTTCTTACACAGAATAAGGCACGCAACATATTTCATAGTATTTAAGCAGTGATAAAGGCATTGCATTATAAATATACTTTATTGTAATGAAAATTATAATAAGAAGAACTCAGATAAACCGTATATTGCCGTAGTCGTGTGTTTATTAGTCACGTTGAATCAATGAAAGCAGTTGAATCTTCTGTTTATTCAGCTGCAGCGATAGGCATTTTCTGGGTTTCTTCTGCGAGGCGTATTTGGAGTTTCAGCGCGAGAGCGCCCTCTGGCCTTCGGATGGAGATTTACTGCTGATCACAGAACCGTGCTTCACTGAAAGATACGAATGACAATCGCAGCTTCTGTC
>NW_015647488.1:1214752-1243897 GCF_001515625.1 Sinocyclocheilus rhinocerous
GTGTTAAGATTGAGTGAAATACATGTCCACTGAAGGATTTTCACCTCAGGAGAATGAATATCTTCATTGTCATGTTAAAAAAATGCCCAACAATGCACGGAATGAGGGGAGGGTAGCATCTTCAGTTTCAGGTTTTTGTATCGCATCACACAGTGGTGTGTGAATTCATGCCAGCGTTGATAAAGTACAACTCCCTCACACCTTCAGCACACATTCATCCCTATATAAAAGCTTTACTACCACTGAACGTCACTGTGGGTACCAAGCACTTCTCACTGTACTCCTCCTCTAGCAACACCAGAACATTTTGGATGCTTTTGGATTCGAAATGATTGACTTGGTCTCTTGAGACCAGAGTATGGATTCCCAGAAGTCTATATTTTGTAAATATGGGCCTTGGAAAAAGCTAAATGAGTTTATTGTGCTTTGGCTACAGTAGGCAATTCTAGTGGTGACAACAACCATGCATGTCACTTCTGCAGGCTGCGTCATACTCTGTGAGATAAAGTGTCACTCTTTTCATAGCTTTTGCCGGCTCTGAGACACTTGCATGTTATTTCTGATAATTTTAAAATGCTTCTATCAGTATTTGCATTCTTTTATGCGTTTTGCACAACACTCTACGTACACCTTGGCAATAGAATCGCCGTTGTCTAGTACATTTTTTAGACTGATATACTATTTATATATAACAACAGGTCCTACATGGTTATAAAAGCTGCCATGTTATTTGATTTTTTTTTTTATATTTGAGCCAAATCTTAAAATTGTCTCAAGCATGGTTCAATAAATTACATCTTTTATAAATTAAAAAGAAAAGGATAAAAATGTTAATAAATACCTTAGGCATAATTTTACAAGTGTCTATTTTAGTAAATGGCAATATTTTTTTTTTCATCCATATAATTCTAACAGCGTAGGAACTTGATACATTTTGACACTGAAAACCATGTCCTCTGGTGTGACACCATATCCTGATTTTAAAACGGGCAATTCCACTGACAACTTTAATTAGTTGAAGGACCCCATTCAAGGTCATGTTACTGAAGCACCCAGTGAAGCCCATGTTATGTTAACATGGTAGGTTTTGTCCCAGAATTGTTCAAATATTTAACTAATTTAGAACCACTATAGAAGTGTTACATTTTGTTGTCCTTTGGTGCGACACCCCTACATTGTTATACATACAATGTTAAACTACATAATCATGGAAAATTATGAAAATGCGTCTTGCTAACTGCTAATGACAGTTAGCTAGGAATAGCAAGGTCATAAACTGACACAAAAGGCTGAAACATCCTTTGTTGTGACAGATAGTGTCCACCAGTGTGACACCTGTACTGTCACACCACAGGACAAAGATGTCACACAAGAGTCTCTTTAAGAAGCATTTTAAACAATTAAATAAGATGTTTAACTTTTTTTATTCTTTTTTTTTCATCATTTTCAGTGTTCTTAAATGCAATAATTACATTCATTAAAATAGTTTCTGATTTATTTGGCAGAAAACTTGTACTGTTATAAAGTATCATTAAATAAAATAAGTATAACATGTGATACTTTGTTTTTGAGACAGAAAGAATTGAGGTAGAGAAATGAGTGGGAGAGAGAGGACACACAATATAGAAAGAAAATTAACAGGGATCCACACAGAAGGGAGGAGATCCTAAGAGAACGATGCAGAAAGTAAATCGAATCGAAATGATGCCTTAAAATAAAATCAGCCATGTACTTTAAAAAAATCATTCACATCTTAATGAATATAGTTTGAATATCAAACTGATATTGTTTGTATCAAAATTAAACTTTCTTTCTCCTTTGACATGTTCAAAGTTAAATAGAAATACTTCAATGAAATACTTCTCACCTTCTCTTTAAAGCAATAACTAACTGTCCTTTAGTGTGACATAATGTCCTTTGGTGTGACACACATAAAAGAACCACAGATTTGTTTTATCTCTAAATATCTTTAAAAACAGTTGAGTATTGCAGCAGGGGAGATAAAATCACCACTCATCTGAAAATGGTATACATTTTAGCAGTTTTAAATGAATGACAGCAAAATTTGTCTTGTTGTCAAAGTTTGTCTTGAAAATGTCCAACAAATCATGGGGAAACAATTGTTATTCATAATTGCATATTAAATAAATAACACTATATGAAAAAAAGTGTCTAACAATGAAGATAAATCTCTCTCATACTATTTGTATATTATTAAGAGTTTTTTTCCCCCTTAATTTTTGCAAATAGGTACAGTTCAGTAAAAAGGTAAAAAAAAACAAAAAAAAAACAGTAATTGACAAAGTTATATATATATTTGTAAAATGCACAGCTTTTTAAATATCTGCAAATACACTCTTAACACCAGTCAGTCAAGCATTATAATATGATATTATGATAATAAAGCATTATTTAATAATAGAACTTTAGTAATTAGAATTAAAACTTGGTAACCATGTCTGAATGCATATTTGTCATTTTAACTGAACTTGGGACTGGTGATGATGCTTAAGATATTGTTGGTCATTCAGTGTTTCTGTAAAAAAAAAAAAAAAAAAAACGAACAATAATACTGATAAGATGATAATAATAATAATAATTATACTACTAATTACAATATACAACGCACTAAGGATTAATGAACTGCTGGGTTCATGAATATTAATTACGTTGTCTGCATTCGCTCGAACTGATTTGCTGAACTCAAAACAGGGATGGTAATAGATGAGTGCCAGCCAATGAGATTGACATTTGCGCATTAGTTCCGCCCACTACCGGAGAAACCGGCAGTATCTTATGGTTGTTCTTAAAAGCTGAAGAATTCCAAATGAACTCTGTTATTTTGACAGGAAAATACAACAAAGAATATCACATGTAGCGTTTACATGTAGCGCGTCAATTCTGCATGGTATGTAAGACTCCCTCGCTCTCGCTCCCTCTTTCTTTGCATGTGTGTGAGAAACAGTGCTCTCAGCAAAGCGATGGCAAGTCGTGCGCCTTCACACCAGAGTTTACGGTGTGTCAAATACAGGTACGCTGTGCATCCATTAAGATGAACTGAAAAATAGCACAGATCACTTGACGGAGAGCAAAACTCTCAAGCGCTCAGTCAGAGTGTTCAGCGAGTGAAAATATATCTGTGCTAAACGTCCACACGGAGACGCGTTTAGCTGTATACGCATACATTTTGTATCGTATAGACGTTTCGTCCACACAGATCCGGCGTTTTGGGAGAGTAAAACCGATATTTTTTGAAACCGGGTCCCAGAGTGGATAAATCTGAAAACGCCGCCCTTGCGTTTTCGTGTGGACAGCGAATCCGTATATTTTCTGAAACGATGACGTCATCAGCCCACGTCTCGCCCCTAGTCAGACACCGCTACGTCACGTAACAGCAACAAAAACATGAACAAACACATCGTTTTGTGTCAGTTTTGTGGTTTCGTGTGGATGCAGATATTTCTTGAGACGAGGGGAAAAAAAAGATCAGATAGGGAAAGCTCTGGCTTCGTGTGGATGAAGCCTCCAACTCACACACTGGCGAGTAAATTCTACGAATTTATTAGCCAATGGCTAATGTTAAACATCATTTAGGCTAGTCGCCCAGAGTGAAGATTTATTCTCATATGTGAGTGATTTACTCGCATTGTAGAGAGTTGCTGCAGTGTTGCTACAAAAGTCACCATATTTTGTTTCTTCGGATATGACAGTAAACCTACATTGACTTTTCAGTAAACAGTAACATATGAATCGCTCCAAGTGTGTGTTCACACAATGGAAGACCTAAGAAAAAGTTCTTAACAGACTCATCAGAAGAAACACTCAGGGCACAATTTAGCTGAACCAACCACTATCATACCACTCTAGCACCCTAAACAATAAGTTGAATTCCTCTCACAACATACAAAGACAAAAAGCATGCTGGGGAATATAAATACCCATGAATACAAATGAGACCCGACATGGGAAAATGCTGGCAGCATAGGAATGCAATTTACTAATCCCAGGAAGTCTTCACTGCATCTTCAGGGCCTACGAGCTAATTAAACCCCATCCACATCCAGTGAAGCAGCCAGCCTTCATGCTGCTGGAGTGGGACTTTCATATTTCTTCTTTAATACCAACACAGCCTGACAGGCAATACAGGGGACCAAAATGAGGTTCAGAGTTGAGGCTGTGTACTGTGAAAAAGCCTCTTAGAGTCTGAGCGTAGACATCTTTCCTATAGTAACTTAAAGGCTGCAACAGTGTAAGCGATCATTTCTCATTTCTATTTATATTCTGTGCTGTAAAAGCCATGTGAATAATTGCTCTGGAGCTGCAGAAAAACGGCGCCAAATGATGGCAACACAAAAACACACGAGATGTGCACAATCCGAAACCTTTCACAAGTGATGACAAAGGTAGCAGACATGGAAAAATATGCCTCTTTATGCTTTTTAAGAGCCTCCAAAACTATAGACTGTACACTGGTATTATCCAATAATACAGTATGCAAAAAAAATGGGGTCATGCCAACCTGCCACTGCCAGGCATTGACTATTTAAAGGGTCACGAAACCCCAGACTACTTTTTCTGAGATTTTAGCAGAGGTGTTTGTGTTGCACATCATAGAAGACAATGTTAGCATCCGATAATTTTAACTGTTTGAGAAAACTGGTTAATATTAAGCTTTTTTGCGCTTTTTTCATCTTCCGGGTTTAAAATCGACATCGTGTTGACGTCACAATTTGTGACGTGGCAATGGACTATAGTACATCGATGACTCGGTGTCTATTAAATTATTCATGAGACTGCGTGTTCTTATCCTATGAGAAGACGCTTCGCTTAATTATTCACAACAGCATGTGTTGATTTGCTATGACAGACGCTTCAGACTGTGAGACTGCCTTCATTAACTGAGTGCTTTGCAATGATTTGTATCGTGAAAAGCGCTGTACAAATAAAATTGAATTGAATTGAATTGAATTAACTGAGAGAAACGTTCATGGATCAAAGGAAGAAGAGTGTTTGTTTTTGCTTTGTAATAGGAGTTCGGCACAAACGCGATTCATTCACTTAGTGAGTGGAACCGTTTTTACAGCTCCGTGACACAACCCGTCAAAATGCTTATATAAACGCAGCAAAATAAGCCTAAAAAGTTATCAGAGGTGCAACAGCGCGTTCATATATATGTTTTCGATGCAGAGTGCAAATGGATGTGCATTTATCTGTGTTTTTAACTCGATGGGAGTGAAATGAAACTGTCTGAAAGCAAAGCTGTGTGTGTTGTCTGTCTCCCCTCTTCTCCTTCCGCTCCGCTGCGCACCACGCCCACTTTTTTTTAGCATTTTTTAAAACTCTGGTGAGAACTAACCAGTGCTGAAACAGGGGGTTTCATGACCCTTTAACGCCTCTATTATATTTTGTAGAGCACTTTGAGTGGCATTTAATGTATGAAAAGTACTATTCAAATAAATGTTTATTATTATTATTAAAACTACAATGCATCAAGTTTCCCAGACCATTTCAGTTTGTCACTAGTTTCAGTATTTCTTCTTGTTTAATGATTCATCTATGATTTAAACTGCATTATAAAAAAAGGCTTTAGAGTTTGATTCATGACTCAAGTCTGATCTATTGACTATTTTGCATCACATGCTCAGGTTAATACTGCTTATAATGCAGATTAATATTGCTGTATATTACTATTATTGTTATATTAGTGCATATAATTGGAAATTATTACATATAAACAATGAACTATTAAAAAGAGAATAAGAAAATACTAAAAACCAACCTTTAATTTTTTTAAATAAAATATTTGTAATATTTTTAAAATATTTATAATATTTCATGAACTAGTATTGCTATATCCCTATAGTTCTAGCGTCCATGTGTTTAGATTTAATTTTGCAAGTTAAAAACAGTTAAAAATGAGTAGGGAGAGGACTTCCAACCATAGACTGTATAAAAACATGGACGTAGTGTCCGTGACGTAACCGGTAGACTTCCGACGAGCGTTTTGAAGCCTAAAGTGTGTTTTTAACTCGATGGGAGTGAAATGAAACTGTCTGAAAGCAAAGCTGTGTGTGTTGTCTGTCTCCCCTCTTCTCCTTCCGCTCCGCTGCGCACCACGCCCACTTTTTTTTAGCATTTTTTAAAACTCTGGTGAGAACTAACCAGTGCTGAAACAGGGGGTTTCATGACCCTTTAACTGAACCACAAAGAACAAATGCTTATGGATACACCAGGACTTGATGTGTGTTATGTGACTCACTGTGATTGGAAAAGTCACCAGAGAGAAGTTGTTTCACCAGATGATCAAGCTATTTGATATTTTGATTAAATATTATAAGCTCAATAAATAAATAAATAAGCACAGATGAACCATTCACAATAAGGCCAATAAGATGAATTTAGAAAACAGATTCAACAAAACGGTGAAATTCCACTTCATGCTGACTTTTAAAATTACATTCATTAACATTAATTTACCTCTGAATAAATATAATTTATTTGAAAAAGAGATAATCCCAGATGCCAACAGGTCCTAATATAGGATTGGTCTATGACGTCTTTAAGGCGGAGATTAGTGAAGTGTCTATTCATATTGCCAAGAAAAAATACTGTGCCTGTCCAAATACCAACCATTGTGGTCTTGGAGTGAGTGCATGTGACAGTGCACAAGACTGTCCGCGGTTGGAAAAATGCCAAAGCTCAGTGCTCTTAACACACTACATCAACACTGTCTCTCATACGGCTTCTGAACAGTATTTGAGGCTAAGTGCTAAGTAAATTCCACAGCTATGGGGCCAATACAGAAAAGGCTCTGTCACCTTTGAATTTCAAGCGGGACAATGGGACAGTTAATAGCTTATCAGAGGATGATCTGGGATCTCCAAGGGGAGTAGGGACAAATAAGTATTTCATGTGTTCATGTCCTCATATAGTGAGACGACAGACACTGAAAACACAGTGAGAGTCACACTTTGAGTTCGTGTAGTAGATGAAACAGACTTTTGTTCTTGATTTTGTTTTTTGCATCACACTTTATAAACTCCAAGGATTGTTGTGCGCTCTCAGGAGATCAGCAATTGCGGAGACACTCGAACTGCCATCTGGCACCAACTATCGTTCCACAGTCAAAGTCACTTAGATCACATTTCTTCCATCTTTTGGTGTTTGAAGGGTCTGAACATCAATTGAACCTCTTGTCTATGCCGGCATGCTTTGATATTTTGAGCTGCTGCCCCCGATTGGCAGATACAATATTTAATTTTTCATATATAAATGTCAAGTGTGTGTGTTTCATATGAGTCTAGGGGAAAATCAGATTTACAGTGCAGCATGGATGCGAGTGGAGAGTCAATTCTCTAAATCTCTCTGCAGGGATGCTGGGCTGTGTACACAAGCACATGCACACATACAAGTGCACCCAGGTGGCCGAGCTCAGAACACACTGTCCAGTGAGCGAGGCCCACTGTCCTCTGCATGCTGTAGCACCCACTCACAGGCTGGGTAAATATTTACCAATCAAACATAGATCTGGCTCCATCTGTGCAGAAACCCTGTCTGCCCGCCTTTTTCGACTAACCTGCCAACTTTGCTGGGCAAACACAGATTAAGCTTTCGTTATGTATATGACACGTGCGTTTATGTACAGTAACAAAGCTAAACATGTCATTATGTACATGTGTATTTGTAAATAAAAGAACAAGTCATGAGAGGTCATGAACTGCCCTGCTGTTCTGAGTGCATAAAACTGAACTTTGATGTTTTTTAACTTTAGTCTGTCCTCTAAAAACTGCCATATTTCTTAATATGGAGCCATTCAGTGTTATCAAGCAATTTAGAGAAATGGGCGGGGTGGGGCGCAGGGTACTGATAAAACACACTACCACCAACTGTACTCCTATTGTATCAGATGCTGTGAAAGCCTAGACATTTGGGATGCTTAAGACTGAGTAAAAGTAAATTGATTAATAAGTAAGTTACACTTAATTGTTCAATGTTTATGCAATCTAAAACTGTTGGTAAACATTTTAGAGATTGATTATTCCTTATGTGAACTCTTAATCATAATTGGTAAGTGATTTACTGATAAACTGTGGGCTGTTTAACTGCTATTGAACAGCAAGTGATCAGTTGTACATAATAAAGACCAGGAATAAAATGAAGAACTGAAACAAAATGATTTTTGGTAAAATTATTAGTTGGATAGGCTGCTTTAAACCAATAAAGATTAGTGATTCAACTGTACCTGACATGGGTTAAATTTGAACAAAAGTACTTCTTGTGTTTATGAACTGTGGAAAATATTAACTATTTATAGGCTAGTTTTTATTATTCGGTTGACAAATAAAAGAAACGTCGCATGAAAAAAAATACATTACTTTTTGTATTGTAAATAGCAAAACATGCGCACGGTCTACCCTAATCTGCAAACCAACCAACACATGTTTGTATCTGATAGTTAGCCAACATATCTTAGGCTACTACAATATAACACGTCCTCCTCTATTTTAAGTTCTAGTTCATCGAGCTCTTTGTCTCTTACCGGTTCGTTTTTTTCCCGAGTGGTGTTTTCGGTTTCATGGTGTAACTAGAGACTTTCAAGTCCTTACCATCCATCAAAAGTTTTGTTCATTATAGGTTGACCGCACTGAGGCCATTATTGACACTGTCAGTAACGGTTTGAGACACAAGAGAGCGCTAATGATCTAATTTTGCCTGACGAGATCGCGAGACCGCGGAGTAATACCAGAGACATGAAAGTAACACCGGTATGTACTAGATAGGTTTCCCAGATGAGCGGTTTGCTACATACTGTACATAAGCGGTGATTATTCATATAGACCAATCAGAATCATTGCCTGCAGCAACTTCATTTATTAAAGTCGGCAAAAATTTAAAATTTTGAAAATCTATTTTGTAAATGTTATACATCTTATTGTAAGTTATGTATCCATATTGTTATTTATACTATGGTTTGTCTGAATACTCGATTCTGATTGGCTGGAAGGCGTGCATTAAAACCGTTTAATGCACAGGTAGTTGAACTCGGTTTTTAAAGTCAGTTTAATCACAGTTCTATATTAATGTGCTAATTGTAGAGATAGGAGACTGCACTGTGTACACAAAAACTTGTTGTTACACTGCTACACCAACTTTTATTAATAAAATAGCTTCAATACTAAATCGGTACATTATATTTCTCAGCAAGGAGGGGGTAAAATCGCTACATATATATGCCTATTTGTAGCAGGGTTATTATTGTTAACTAAAACTAAAACCTTTTTTTTTTAAGTTGAAATAAAGTGAACAATATTATTGTATTATGTATATATGTATTATTTCAGCAACATTTCTCATTTTAGTTTATTTTAAGCATGAAGTACTACAATAACTAAAATTAAATAAAGTAAAACTAAGAACTATATACTGTAGATATATTTTAAAAATAATAAAAAATGACAAAAACACAACAAAATTAGTGATTTTCTTTTCTTTTTTTTCTTTTCTTTTTTTTCAAATCAAACTTGCTGGTTCAAATCACCTGATGATTGACTTCCGACTTTGGAACTTGTGTGAAAACTCTATCTGTGTATTGATAAATATAATTTTTTAAGTAAATAAAATGAACCTGAACCTTGAATATAATCCTGTTTAGCAACCACTTACAGAGACAGGTGTGCAAAATGTAAATGATGTGTGTAAATTATCCTTTAAAAGGAATATCCCAGTGTCCTTTGTGTTTGCTTGTACATGTGTTATCATGAGGGCTTACTGATGAGTGTTGTCCTTCACCGTGAACTGTGTATGTGTGTCTGTGCATATCTGAGATTACAATCAAGGAGGTTAATTAGGAGATCTGGTGTGGTTAAGCTGCAGGGATGATGGAGCAGGGCCAGGGTTGCTCTCATTGACGTCTAATAATGGCGATTGTGTCCTCAACACTGTTTTCTTATGCAAGCTCTTTCTGAGGGCTGAAGGAAAGCACTGACTTAAAATGAAGGGCCATTTACAAACTTCTTCCAGCTATTTGCTTCAGTCTCCTATCAGGAGAACAGTTTCTCCTTTTTCTTCTGCTGCTACTTTGGTCAGCAGCTGCTGTTTTAAATGTGCTTTAGAAATAAAGATGCCTTGCCTTGCTTCATGCTAACTCTGCATTCCAACATCACTTAAGTAAATTTGCTCTACACAACCAATCACCCAGAGGAACAGCTCTCTGCCAGAAACGCCTAGAAGTGGAGAGGCAAGGAGGACACTGGGAAGAAAAAAAAGGGTGAAAGACAGACAGCAACCAACTTTAGAGGTTGTAGAGGGTATGAGTGTGATGTTAAACATGTGATTTTAGACGCTGTTTATGTCTGGTAGTAACATCTGTTACAAGTGATTCAACAATGGACAGCACAAAATACATGTCAAGATTCAAAATGTTTTGTATTCTGATCACTAAAATAACATTGTGAGGTAGCTGACCACAATGTATTGAGGCAAGGAGGACACTGGGAAGAAAAAAAAGGATCAGAAAGAGTGAAAGACAGACGGCAACCAACTTTAGAGGTTGTAGAGGGTATGAGTGTGATGTTAAACGTGATTTTAGACGCTGTTTATGTCTGGTAGTAACATCTGTTACAAGTGATTCAACAATGGACAGCACAAAATACATGTCAAGATTCAAAATGTTTTGTATTCTGATCACTAAAATCACATTGTGAGGTAGCTGACCACAATGTATTTGTAGTATACTGTTTATCTATTGCAATGCAAGCATTTTAGGACCGCCTACTAGCCTGTCAATTAACCACTGCACTAAAACAAGGATTTTATTTGTTGGTTATAACTATATACTTTATCGACATGTATAAACAATGACATAGTAAGTTATGTATAATCTAAGACCCTCTGAAATTCGATCACACATATTCACAGGAGGTTCATTAGAGACACATTATCACCAGGTGTATCACCCGATACAGATGTTAACAGCAGATGCAAACAGGGCCTTAGATGCTTTTCGGTGTCTTTGCAGAAGTGTTGAACTTGAACTGGGCTGTAGGGATGCAGCCGCTCACTCTCTTTCTTCCTCTTTTTCTCTATTTCTGAATGTCAGGTCTCTTATGTCTCATGAAGATCTATCCATTCATTCGTCTGCCTTTTCACTCATGGCACATATTTCTCTCACTCTTCTCCCCAGCTACTTTTTTTTCTTTGTCCAAAATATTCCCAGTCTCTTTTAATATCTGGAAATCATTCCAGGTAATGCCCAACATTTCCATCATTAGTGTGTTAAACTAGTTAGTAAGCACAATATTACATCAGTACTACTTATTGTTTTACTTCTGAAAAAGAAGTACACTTTAAAATATTTTTATAAAGAGTACTTATTTCAGAATTAATCTACTCTAAAAGAATATATTTGATCTGAATGTAATGTTTTTGGACGTATAAATGCATGTTAATTGCAATTAAATGAAAATGGATTATAGTTAAAATGTATATCAAATGAACTTTCGAGTGTTTTGACCCACATGTGCATCTTTATATGTAATCTCATAATTACTTCTATTGACTTTGAAATATGGTTAAAGTGTACTGTGTGGTGAATGTACTGACAAGCATTTATGGTAAGCTAAAATATACTTTAATGTCATTCCTACTGAAGCTTGTATGCCATTTGTGATTGCACATTATAATGATGAAAATGCATTTAGTGCATTTAAAATATAGTAACTTTAAATGTAATATCAAATAATACGCTACAGTTAAAATTATAATCAAGTACTTTACATGTGGTTTAAATGTGTTAGTCAACACATAAAAATAAGTTTACTTTTTAAAACACAATAACAGGTTATTAAAACATGATTTTAAAAAGTACTTTAAAGTAGAACTTAATTTGGCATTAATACAAAGTGCACTTTTTAAAAGTATACTTAAGTGTGCTAAGAAACATAGTCATACTCTCTTCAAGTACACTTAAATGGCCTTTTATTTCATAAATTTTATATTATCTGCAAGTGCAATTACTTCAAATTATACTTTTAAGATTTGACGTACACTACAAGTGCGCATTCAATAAAATGAACACAAGGCATATAATTAGCAACATTTGAGCAATCTTAAGTTAATTCAACTTTAGCACATACCTCATCCCGCACTGTTTGAGCTATAAACATGAATGATATCCAAAATCATGTGACTTGTTGAGTTGTTGACGGTTATTCTGACAGGATCAATACATTCTTTGAAGTGCAGAGGGAAAAACATTCCAACAATGTAGAATCCCATGATCCGTGTCATTGGAATTATGTTGCAATGACCGAGATTTGCTCTGGGGATGAAGCTTAATTATGAAATATAGCGACCACCAGACCACCATTCAATATTTATGATGCTCTTTGGAGCAGTCAGTTAAATCCTCTAAACGTGTGAGTTTCTCTAAAGTGCATGAATCATCTGAAGCACCTCCAGAAGAAACAGAAGAAAGATATATGAGGCCAGAGAAAAAAATGGAGGAGAAAATTATTCATTTGCATGCAGAGAAAAGCACCACCTCCGCCTATCAATCATTGCACATTCTCAGAGATTCTCATCTTGTCAACAGAACCACTGCGGCCCATTGGTGAGTCAGCAGGACCGTCTGCAACATAAAGCAAATGGCATCTTGTAAACCTGTTCAGTGATTTGTTCTCTTGCCCACCTAGACCAGTGTGTGAGGTCTAGGAGTCCAGATGCTAAAAACAAATACCTACTTCATTTTAGTTGTTATCACCTGCTTTAGCTTTATTGTAGGAGGGCAAGTTATTTATTTTTCATTGGCTCAAGTTAAAAAATATAGATGTGAATCATTACCCTACATTTTTTTAATTGGATGAATGAAACATTTTTTTCAGTGTTGAGAGTTCATAAGAGAAAAAAGCATTGTCATTTTTTTGAAGTTGATTCAGTTCTTAAAACCGGTTTGTATTCATTCCTCACGTAAAACTACCATTTGACTTCAGAAGTCTTGAAATATAGTGCACAAATCGTGGATAATTTTTGATGATACATTTATTGTGCTTTTGTGTCCTTTTGGAAGTTCAAATGCTGTAGTTCTCATGAATGATGCTTTTAAATTGCATGACAAAGAACAACCAGTATAATTCTCCTTTTGTATTTCACAAAAAAGAAAAAAAGTACATGTTTGGAACACCACAAGGGTAAAAAAAGAATAATAATTTTAGGTGAACTTTCCCTTTAAGTAAGAGAAACAGAGGATCCCACTGAGCATCCAGCAGCCATATGGCCATTACATAAATGCGTCTCACTTAAAGTCCCTCAAAAGCTACTTTCAGCATACATTCTCTGTATGTTCTGGATGAGACGGCACTGAAAACAGCCAACATCTCCTGTGGACAGCACTTCTTACTGAGAGTTCCCGTAACAAGAACATCTAGCCTGAGGCGACATTCGATTACTAAAAAGCTCAGCAAGTCTTGCACCTTCCCTCAAGTGTTATTCGATTTTTCTAATTTATTCATTTTTAGTAAAACATTGTAAAAAGAGAATTTAACAATTTTTGTGACACAAAAAAAAAGTGATAAGTGATAAATGTTTTACATGTAAATATGAGTTTCTGTCCAAACCAGCCATAGCACAATCTCATTAGATCAAAATCCCACTCTGATTAAAATTCATGCATGCAAATAAAAGCACATAAACCTATTCAAAGAGAGAAAGACAAAGGATAATGCTAAACATCAGAATTTTATTCGGTAGGCCTACACTGAAAAAAGAAACAACTCAGCATCTGCCAAAAAGATGGAAGAATTTCCCACATGTTGTACCCGAGTTGTACCAGTCTCAATGGCAGGAATAACAGAAGATTGACAAAAAGTTCCCACACAGACAGTAGCATTTGTCTCTAAATGTCCTCCTCTCTAGACGTTAACATCAGAATGCTTTGGGCTTGTTCTTTAGAGGAAGGTCAGATAGTTGGAAAGTAAGACCTCTTTACTGAGGCGCTGAGGGCTGACTTATCGATAGTAAGGTGTTAATTTAGTGTTATTTGTATACTATTATAGTATTTATTAATATTTTGAGTTAGCTTTTATTTTTATATTTTCAGTTTTAATTTTAGTTTTAATAATTTGTTATGTGCTTTTGTCATTTTTATTGACTTTGTTTATATATTTATAGCTTTTTTTTAGTTTTAGTAATTTTAGTACTTCAGCTTAAACCTTTTTTATATTTGTTTATATTTAAGTAGTTTTTCATCTAATATTTTTTATATTATTGATTTATTTGCCTTCAGTTTTATTTCAATTACTGAAAAATTTTTAAATGACTTTTTAATAGATTGAGTTTTAGTTAACAATAACAACACTGGTATTTATACAGTATTTCATGCTTTTTTACTGAATGAATAGCAATCCAGTCATGAAAAGATCAAAGCTGCAATACATACTGTCTAGTAGGTACTATAACTGGTTTGAAACTTACTTTACAACCATTTAAAAAAGTATGTTCTTTATAGTATGAATATGGGTAGTATTAATGAAATCCAGATGTACTACATCCGTATTGTTACCGTCATGTGATCGATAGGCACCGTTCTCATGGGTGCTTGCCTTGAGCCCCCATGAGAAAATCGACTGAGATTCGGGAACCTCTCTGAGGTCTCACATCGGATCCCACCGACAATTCCTGCCAGACCTGAAACTCAAACCTGCGACCTTTGGGTTACAAGTCCGACTTGCCCGACAACGCAAGATTAAATGCCCTCCAAGATGCATTTGAAATGGAAAGCATTCATCACATTGGTTGGTGGTTTGGGATGCATGTAAGACGTGACTTGTGTAAATGAAGTTGGTTGTTTAGGCCACATATGTCATTTTTACTCACCAAATGGAACTATATCAGTATATGAAAGTCAAGAAGTGACTACGTGTAAACAGGCCCAGTGTCACACTTAATAAAATCTGCATTGCAACTGTAAATGTCAGCATATCCTAAATGTAGACATTGTATTTGTATTCTGACAACATTAGGCCAAATGTAGGTGCATTAGAATAATGAAAATGTGTCAGACGGTGTGAATGGAAAGTGCATTGTGTGAATTTAAAGTGGTGTCATCCTGTGGCAATTCCTTTTGGTATGCAGAGGGTATTTTCTCAGCACTTGGCACGAGAGTGAAAGGAGAGAGCTGGAAAGACCCCCACAAATTTAGGAAGAGTGGTTTCCCTCAGTAAGCATTCTGGCAGGAACAGGTGAGAGGGAGCGGCGATGAAGACACTGCCAGCACTTTCACTCTGAATTTCATTCGGAGACTGCAGCGGATATGACTATAGAGCAGCAGTCACTGAACCGTCCGTTTAGCTTTAGTCATCGCATTTTGAGCTGCTTTGTAGTTGTGTACCTCATGTCGTACACTGAAAGCCGTCGATGCATACTAAAGCTGAGGCTGTCATGCATAGCTCATTGCGCTGTCCCAGGTAGTGGCTACACCATGGAAATGTAATACACAGGTAGAATGGCAATTACCATGACAAAGGGAGTCCTAAAATAGGTGGAGCTTAACATTGTCTCTCTGTCTACGATCAGTGTGCAAATTGCACAATGACTGAGGGGGTTTATATTTAAAGACATTTCTGTGGAAAATCTTGCAATCAGTTAGGTCTTGTCTTGCCGTAACCCAGATTACCATTTGGCACCCACTGTAAAAAGTGGTGACCTGCAATTGCTACCTTAAAGAGTTATTCCTGTTTGATTTAACCCATTAACCCATAGTTTTGTTGGTATAAATTAACATACGGTCGATTTAGCAATATTTTTGGCTAGAATAAAACTATTAAACTTAAGACGTTACATTTAAGGTTACCATTTTTTTTTCAGTGTAGCACAGATTTTCAGTCTTAAATACTTTTTAAACATAAATCTATAATAAAGTATGTTATATTACAAAATGTGATTCTAACAGAAAACACACAAGCAGTGTACTATAATTTTTAGTTACTGTATCTAAGCATTTATTTGCACTAGGCGAAAATATGCACTCTGCAATCGACCTTTTGTGCTTGTGAAATATTATTTTGAACAGGCTGTTGAAACATATGTATCAAAACTGTTTAGTAGGCCTACTATTAAAGCCTCCCTCAACCTTTGGTTTTTGGGTCACACCTCAGTTTGAGAGTTATTATTTAGACCCCCTAACGGTCTAAGTACACTCCTTTCTTATTCTTCAATTCCAGTTCTTTCTCTTTTATGAAGATCCTGGTGTCTTTATTCGGGTGTGGATTGTCGTCCAGACCACTGCTGGAACTTGGACAGTGTGGTCACGTGGTGGCTGTTACTTTTCTCAACGCTGATAGTGCGGGCGAATCACAGGCGTTTGTGATTACAGAAAACAGTCTTTAAACAGTCTTTTATTTAGCAATTTATTTATACAAAGATTGCTGTAACTGAATTATAGTTTATATGCCAGACACGAAGAGTTATAATAATAGATTTAATCTATTATGCTTTTTGGCTTAGAAATGCTCTTGAAACCCAACTTAAATTTGAGTGCGTTGAAATGGAGGACTCGGCTTTGTGAGCCACCGAGCGCCCCCTGGAGGAAGAACACATTATGTTCCATTGGTAATAGTGACATTTGCCGTCCAATTGGCTCACGCAGTCCTCTCCTGTCGACTTTCTGCGGCAAGTACGGAGTTTAGATCCAGTGCTCTTCTGGACTGATGCAGGAATAAAGACGGCAACCAGTCGTGAATGTTAAACACATAGAAGCCGACTTATAAGTTTAAAAATCTTGCGAGTAAATGGGATTCAACGTCTTCCGAACAGAATGTAAAGAATTCCTTGAAGGATGTGGGGAATTAAAGGCTCGTGCGCTGCGCTGTTATTGTTGTTTTTGGCTTATATGTCCGTGTCCTCGGTTAATTCCGGTAAGTTTGCGTGATTGTACTCATTTTTGTAAGGAATGTTATTATTATATATGGCCATTATTGGTCTTTTGCGCACGATATAGAAAGAGACATGAAACCCTTTACACTATTTTTGCATGCATGAACAGAATTGCAACTAGAAATAATATGCATAGTGCAATGCATTCTGATATGTTCACATTGGCAGAGAACAGACAGGTTGCGGGTATGAGATGAATAAACGATGCGCTACTACCTGTTCAGCCCTCCATTGGGAAGCACAAGACGCTCGTGGGTTTCCACTGTTCATTCAGACTGCATGTAAATGCTGTGAACAATTCATATGATCCTAATTGATTCTGTTCACATCAAACCTGGTCGCCAGACAGAAATGACAGTCTGAATGCACAATAGATCACACTTTAGGGCATTGGGATTTTGGTTAATGTGTCTGGACGCAGACACATTTATAGTAGGGTACTGAATTCATTTGTTAAATGGGAAACGATCTGATAACTAGAACAGCTAAATAACTACAGCAGAATAATGATTGCTTTAGTTGTCAACGTCACAAATCAATCTCCTTCAATCGTGTTTGCGTTTGTCTTTCTCCATTAATTAAACCTTTCAAAGCAATATATCGTTTAAAATCGATGCTTTTTCTCTGGCCTGGATATATCCCGAGAATCATGGCATTTTATTATTTTTAATTCTTTTGCAAACCTAAAAATATTACCTGGTTTCATTGATACAGAGATGTATATGCAGATAACAATGTTAGGTTGTTGGCAATATCATGTTTTTCGATTGTTTAGCCTTTTCTGTATCTTCTGTTACCGATAATTAATTACACAGCTTGGAAAGAAATTACTATAATAATTTACTTTTATAAAGTGCTTTATAACTCAATTTCTCAATATAAAAAGCTTAGATGTGGAAAATACAGTGCAAATAATTTGCACGGCAAACTAATGACTATACCACAGTTAATGCGCATTCATCTTTTTAAAATTAAAACCAGTGCCAGTTTTAACAGAAAGCACTGAAACAAAAGCATTACAAAGCATATTAGGGTGCATGAACGCAATGACACGTGTGAATATTCATAATAATGAGCAAGTTTTCAGCAGTTTGGTCCTCATACTGTATGTGTGCTTTAAGTTTTATTTCTGTTTGTAGTGGCATGAAAATGAGTGCATCACGTAAAAAAATATTTAGAAAAAAGTGAAATATATCGGCAGTAATTTGCTGATGTTGTGCTGCTTGCTACACTGCAGAAATGGTAACCTGCAATTGTTACTGTAAAGTGCTAGGCTATTTCTACCTGATTTAACCCATTTAAAGTAGTGTTGTTGGTATAAATGTATTTATATTGATATTTTTGTCTTGAATAAAGCAATTCAATTTAGATATTATGATTTTTATGTTACCTTTTTTCAGCGTATATGTGAATCTGTAACACCAAATATGCACCACTATTATATTATATATTGGTGCATTGGTAATAACAGCCGTCGAGAAACCTACAGGACTTAAATGTAAGGCTTACTAGAGGAAGTCACCTGTGATTTCATTGTATTACAGTTGTTTGGTGCAGTCTGCTAAAACAGTCTACTATTTCACATCAGCAACACCTGTTTGGCAATCTGAAAATTATATACTGCTATAATAATGTAAAAATAGAAGTGTATCATAAAGTTTGCTGTGAAATGATATGGCCATGCCATATATCTGTCAAGACATTTGTGAAGTGTAAACACCCGTCTGTTTGTGGAAATAAGAGCGCAGCGTGTGCTTCGTGATTACGGTGTAGTGGCTGTTAATGTGTTACATTATGTACAGATTAACTGTAGTAGACATCCACGGCTGACAATACACCCAAACAAAGCACACCGAACCTTTTTCACTCAGCTTTTCTCTTTTATGTGGTCTAGAGAGGCGACAAAGCCTCTGCCCATACGTCTTTATACTGAGGCTCTGGCAGTGATGCAGGACGGAGGAATATTAATGAAGAGAGGAAGTCACATTTCCTCACCATTATGAAAAGAACACCGGTTCGAACACCCTGTCTAATACACAGAAGCAACAGAGGAAGCAGGTGAAACAAACATGTCAGAGAATAACTGATCAACTTTAGAGGTTTTGGTCTTATTACAGGCCTGGTGTGTTTTGTTATGACGCCTGTGATGAAAGGCAGAGTGTGCAACACGGAGTTCCTCGCTCCGAGCTCTCACATGTTTGTTTCATCTGATAGTGTCAGGCATCTCATCAAAGCTACGGGAGGACACTGTGAATATTTTATGAGTCTGATGTTGTTCAGTGGGGCAAATCGCTCCTGTGCATTGCATATTAGAGCAAATCTATCAGTTTATCAGGCTGAGATTTTGTTTTTGACGCATTAGGGATGCCAGTCAGTAAAACTGTTAATTGCATAAAATTGTTGAATTAATCACGATTAATCACATAAGTTAATATTTAACTGATAAAAGCTCCCAAATTAAGGCTGACAATACTTAAATAGACATGCAAAAAGAGACATCAATATATTTTGTGTCATATGTGTATAAATGTTATTTGGTGAGGCACATGAAGCCTGATTTGCTCAGACATTTGGAACTGTGGTGCAGTGGTTAATGCATTTTACAGTTTCACTCTCTGATATTTGCTGAATGATCAAAGATTATGAAACTAATAAACGAGTCAAAGGGCCAATATATATTGATCGTTTTAATGTCTTTTAAAGAAATCTCTTATGCTCAACCAGGCTGTATTCCTTCCATCAAAGATACAGTAAAAACAGTAATATTGTGACAATTCAAATAACTGTTTTATGTTGAAATGTAATTTATTACTGTGACGGTAAAGCTGAATTTTCAGCATCATTACTCCAGTCTTCAGTGCCACATGAGCCTTCAAACATAATTTTAATATGCTGATTGGTACTCAATTATTAGTAATGGGTCTTATAATTATCAATGTTTAAAAAAGTAATAAAAAAAATATATTTTTGATCAATATAAAGTTCAAATGAACAGCATTTATTTGAAATAGAAATATTTGGCAACATTATAAACCTCTTAACTGTCACTTTTGACTACAGCGTCCTTGCTGAATAAAAGTATTCATTTTTTTTTTTTTTTTTTTTTTTATAATCTTTTGAATAATAGTGTAATTTTAACAGAGGAAAAATGTTGTGCAAAATGTGCAAAATGACATAAATGTTTTTTTAGCAAACCGTTATTTTAAATTTTCCCAATAGTAATGTATTACTTTTTTCTGTACGGTATATAAATAAATGCAGTCTTGGTGACCATAACAGACTTCTTTCAAATACATTAAGCATTTATTCTAAACATTTGACTGGAATATATATTCTCAAAAGAGCAATGCAATTCTGTAAAATCTGCCATATGCAAATTGAATGAATTATTCATACAGTAAGAGAATGTCTTATTAAGGATTTTCTTTTTGTGTGTGTGGGTCATATAGGGTTTGATTAAATGTCTTAATTTTTAATCACTGATTTGACTTTTTATAATTATTCACATAAAATTAGCGAGTTGAATTAAAAGCCCTAATTAAACACAAACTTTATGATGGTGGATACTCACTGGCTGATATTACTCTCACACAAAATATTGTCAGGTCAGGTCCAAGCTAAGATGTTATTAGATGCTGGAGGGAAGCTGTTTGCATCACTTCCTCTGAGCTGAAGGCAGGCCATGGGTCTCTGGATCAGAGACTGGGATTTGAATCTCAAGGGTGTAATATTCTCAGTCTAGAGGTCAGCTTGAGCTGTGAAACCGCTTACAGACTTCAGGAAAAACTGCATTCTGACATCACTGAAGTGTTAATCAGAGGCTCAGTTTTTCCTCCCCATAAGGGAGCTTTGCTAAATTACTCTACAGTAAGAAATAATCTCGCAGGTCAAGGAAATAATGGAACATTGGTCTAAGCTGCTAGTTTCCCTCATTTTTTCCTCTCACGGTGAGGATATTTCTTTGACTTCTATTATTTTTTTATGCTGAACTAATGATTTTCTATTCCCTAACTCTCACAGAGACCTTTCTGTGTTTTTAGATTTCCATTAAGACATGATTAATGTATTTATTAAGATTTTTTTTTTCCTCATGGACTGGTCTCCAAAATGTAGATAGATCCAGGTTTTAACATTCATTTTGGTCCCCAACAAAACCTGACTAACACAAACATTTGCTCAACTAAATCTAAATGAGGACAAACTGTAGACGTATTGTTTTTCTATGAAAGCGAATTATATTACAACAGACTAATTCTAACCCCAAATGTAAACCTTTTACATTTTTATATTTGAAAAACAGTATTTTTATTGATTCTCCAAAGACATCTCTGAATTTCCTCAAACTGAGGTTTGTCAGATGTAGTTCACTTTTGGAAATGTTGTTCCCAAAGTCACATCTGAACACATACACACAGATAAACAACATCAGCTGAAATTTGGCTGATTTTTGGGAAACGTTCTGAACTAAAATCTCTTCAGCAAGGATGCATTCAGAGTCAGAGTAAAAACTCGCGTTTGAATCGTCAGTGGCAAATTCTTTAAATATAAAAAACTTACTTACAGTCTGTGAGTCAGAACAGCCAGTAACATTTATAATAATAAGAAATGTTATGAGAAGTTACATACTTCACCTTTAATGATGGGACATGTATAATTTGCCTGTTTTTGGTATGTTTTGGCAATGCAATGTTGTTAAATCAGTCATGTATAATTGGCTTGTGCTGCACCATAATACGTTTTTTGATCAAATTCAGACTCATGATCTGATTTTGTAAAATTGCAGCACCTGACGGCCTCATACAAACACACACTAAATATATTTCTCTACTCAAAAAATATTGCATTTACTCTGAAACAAAATGGCACAACCTCTCCCCATCAAATGAGCTTCAGGTTACTCTTTACAATGTGACAGAGCCTCTGCTCCTGACCAAATTTTACACCAATAAATATCCCTCCAAGGCTTTCTGTGGGGCCGCAGTGCTAAGCTACATATTTACAAGGGCCATGTCCAGGGACCGCGGACGCAGCCAAGCCAGAAGTTTCACCTCATAACCTGGGCTCCCTAAATCACGGCTGCAGGTCTAGGTAACGAGTATCACCGGACTGCTGCTTCCAACCTGACTGCACACCTCTCAGACACATAGGAACCAGAACGCTCATGCTTCCCACAAGGGTGACTGGCAAATGTGATTGTGAGTCGGTTTGACAGTTTGAAAAACGAATCGCATGAACTTTTCCAAGAGACAGTATTCCTAAGCAGTGCTCATGGCGAGATTGAATGCCCTGAGAGTCCATACATTCAAATCACGTTTGTCTCCGCAGAGAGACTAATACACTTTATGTTTGGTGTCTGGCTGCAAGCCAAAGACCTATAGAACATGAATCTCATGAGTGGAGCCATTACCAACCGATGGGATCCAGAAAGACTGAATGAACATCTTCAGCCCGTCCTAAGGTTACATTAATGTACTGTATGTGTTAACATCATGTCTGAAACCTCAACTCTTCAGTGGTGGTAACAAATGTGTTTGAGGCAGCTTGACCTTATTCGTTTTTAAGAGGGTAATTTAAGTTGAAAGGCATCGCCAGTGAGCATTAGGTGAAGCCCTGGTGTTGAACTCTTTTAGAAAATATCCAAATAAAAGGCAAAGTATTTGTACAAATGTGTACAAGTGGCTTGATTATAGTAGTTTTAAACTAGAATAAGAAAAATTCAAACAAATGATTTCATATTTAAAGGAATTGTTCACCCCCGAAAAATGGATCCTAATGCCGTCCCAAATCCTTATGATTTTCTTCCATGGAAACCAAAAGAAGTAGTTTAGCAGAATGTTCATGCTGCTCTTTTCCATACAATGAAAGCATACAGTCACCAAGAGCTGGTCATAAGACCCTATTAAAGTACATAAAAGTAAAAATATGACTTGTGCAGTATCTTAAGAGTCTTCTGAAGTCATACAATAGTTTTATGTGAGGAAGACACCGAAAATCAAGTTATTTGCTGAAAATTGTATTTTCCAAAATAGCTCTCAAATCTCATTCGCACTTCAGCGTATTCATTGCTGTGTTGTAATCAGTCATTGTAAATTATTAAAATTTTGGTTTGTTCCTTACAAAAAGTTATTGTCTGCTTCAAATAAACAAGGTATTATTTATATACTGTACTATTATAGGATTTATCAATGTTTTTATTTGATTTGGTTTTTCATTTTAAATTTGTTTAAATTTGAGTAATTTTGTTATATGCTTTTGTCATTTTTATTAATTTAATTTCTATTTAGCTTTAATTTAATTTTGTTTTCAGTTCTACTTTAGTTTTAGTAATTTTAGTACTTAAACAAATTTTTCTAATTTCAATTTGTTGCCAAACAGCGTTTCTTTTTTTTTTTCAGTTTAAGTTTTCATCTATCTTTTATTTCAGTTTATTTCAATTAACAAAAACACTTTTTAATAGTTTTAGTTTACAATAACAACATGGCAAAGATGTGAAATATAGCACACAGTGCATTCATTTTGCTTTGGTGATGGTATGCTTTCATTGTACGGAAAAACACTTTTTTTCTCTCGTTTTGTGTTCTATATGGAGAAGGGGTTCAAGCGGTTCAAAACAACATGAGGGTGAATAAATGATGACATAATTTACATTTTGGGGCAAACTAACCTTTTGCACAGCAAGATTTCATGAACCAGGAATTCTGGGATGCGAAGCATCAAAAAACTACTGAGGCATATTTCTGAATGCATGTTACATTACTCCCCTATTTAAAGTGTAATGTATGACTGTTCCAAACACATCCTGCCCAGTGGGAGACATATTGTGTCCTCAGGGATGACTGGCTTTCTGTGTCTGTCATCCCCTTTAAATACATTATTTCCCATCTGCAGGGTGTGAATTTGTTACCTTGTGATGGATGACGTTAAGCAGACAACCATTTCACTCTGTAGTCAACAAACATTACTGATGATTAGATCTTCACGCACTGATTTATGTAACGGCATATTATCATTCTGACAAGGGATGACACAACTTCTGATGTCTTCGCTGCAAAACATTTCCATTTAATTCATGAAAAAAATGCCCAGTGGCCAAACGGCGACTGGCTTTGTGTACTCTAGGCTGTGCCAGGCCATTTTCTTTGTTAGATGACCATCAAAGACAAAGAGGCTGGTTCAGATAACAATCTGAGAGCTCCCACACAGTAAATAAAAGTAAAGAGCAGTGGAAATATTGATCTAGAGCAAACATGGAGCTAAGCATCAGGGCATTTCCATCAGCCAAACCGCACTGTTCATTTCGGCATTAGAAAAAAAGTTAGAGAGTGTAAAAATAGAGAAGACAATAATTGTGAAAATAATTGTGCATAATTCATAATTTAAAAACATGCATGAGAGTATCTTAATAAGAAGATACTATAGATGATATAAATATGTAGTTGTGCTTGGGTGTCCTAAGTCTTGTGAATTCGAGTGACCATGTAGAAACACTTTACCAATATATGAACTGGAAATAAGTTGTAAGGATAATATCAAATAAGAATTGTAATTTCACTTCAGTATATGTGTAAATTCTGCATAACTATGAATGATTTTTTTATAATAATTTTTATAAGCAATTAGCTTGTGTATGGTAGGCTATTGTGTTCAAGCATATAGAAAAAAAAACATAATTTTTTAATCATGACAACTCGTAGAACAATTTTAGAATGTAATGGATATGACAATGTTATGTATTTGTTCTCGGCGGACTAGATCTACTGCGCACACTGCTGCAGCAGAGAAAGTTTGGACTTGATGCTGTCAATAGACTCGCTTCAGTGAGCATGTAATATATTCTGCTGCTGCATAACCATCTAGACAGGTGGTGCTGGTGGAGGTGGAGGGTTTCAGAGGAAGATATGCTACTTTAGGACCAGCTTACAGCGAACACGGAACCAGACTGTTTAAATGCTGAGCAAGCAATCTATTTGGCTGCAGAATAAGCAGAGGCCAACCAGCTTGTTTCAAATATTTCTGATCTCTCTCTCTCTATACATTATATAAAGATACATTATATACATATTATTTTTTATCTTTTATATATACTGTTTATCA
The DNA here is from genome assembly GCF_001515625.1 of Sinocyclocheilus rhinocerous. Taxonomy (NCBI): domain Eukaryota; kingdom Metazoa; phylum Chordata; class Actinopteri; order Cypriniformes; family Cyprinidae; genus Sinocyclocheilus; species Sinocyclocheilus rhinocerous. The sequence continues at coordinate 1,239,776 of NW_015647488.1, forward strand.
ACTGGACAGTGATTTTACTCCTTGCTTTTTCTGATAAATGGTTGAATAAAATGGTTATTCAGTTGTAATAAATGACTTTAACTGGTCCATTCTGATTTCAGTAAAGCTAAAAGTAACAGGTAAAATGTGACATCTTTCTGAGTGCTTTTATATGTTTTTTCAGCAGTAGACTAAGGAAATTCAGTTGTTATCATACACAGTGAAGAGTTACAAAAGAAGAATCATTTCAACAATGAAAAATCTTCTTTTTTTTTTTTTAGTTTCATTATTAAAAATAAGCAAGAATTAACTTTGAAGATATGTAGAAAGTGCATGCAAGACACAGGCAAGCACATTTTCTGCAGTTTTAATGGTTTTCTTTTTTTTTTATCATGAATATGAGACTGCGTGAAAGGTCTTGTAGCATGTCACATCAGTGCCTTTTATCCCTTTCTGTCTGTTATATTTGTCATCCTCAGACAGTTTATCTGCTCCGCTCAATGTGACCATCAAAGCACTGGAGGGGAACTCAGCGATAGTGACATGGGACATTCTGGAGGGAGACCCAGTCATTGGGTTTGCCATCACCCAGCAGGTATTGAACCAGTTTATGGTCAATTTCGAGTCCTAACGTGCAAAACACGGCAAAATCACCTCATAACTCAAGTTTAATGAGGCAATATCATGGAGGAATGCTTGTGTAAGCATGTTGATTAGATAAGACTCTGTCTACTTTCTCTTCAAGGGCACATGCTGTTGATATTTTAGGTGGCCTTGAGCTTTCTGTAAGTGTTTTATGCATGCATGCATTAGTTTGTGTGTGTGTGTGTGTGTGTGTGTGTGTAAGCAGATTTGAGGAAAGCAGTCTCTGTGGAGACCTCCGTAATAAGGACTGCAGTGACCATCTGCTGGAGTACAAAGCCATTACAGCTTGTCACCAAACTGAGCGAGACAGAGTTTCTGCAGTGTACATGAATGTGTTTGTTTGTTAACTGTTTTTCTCCTTGTGAATTTCTCAGGCCACTTATCACAACTATGGGAATTCACCAAGAATGAATTGTGCTGATAGCACTGTTTATTAGTGCACACTGTAAAACTTAAAATAAAGTTTTAAAAACTTTTTTCTAAAAGTTTAAATGCAGGTCATTGGTGAATCAGACGTTTTTCAGGACATTATTAAATTCAACATTAAATAGCCTGTAAAACTTATTTTACTTTTATGCGAATATGCATTTTTGAGATGATAGTATGCTGATTTAGTTACTGCTTTGACATGACTACTGAAACTAAGGTCTGTCTCCAGAATCACACCAAGATTCTTGACTTGATTTTTAGGTGTTTGACCCCTAGAGTCAAGGTGATGCATTCACCTTGAGAACTTCATCTTTGTTTCCAAATGCAATGACTTCAGTTTTCTCCTTGCTTAACTGAAGAAAGTTTTGGCTCATCCAACTGTTTATTTCATCAATGCATTGGCAGAGGGAATCAATGGGGCTGTAGTCATTTGGCGATAAAACTAAGTAAATCTGGGTATCATCAGCATAGTGTAACAGATCGGCCAGGCTCCGCCACCACCCAATCACAACGATCCCTCTCACCTGAGTTCTGAGCACCTGCACCTGTCACCAGTCAAGCACCTCATTACCAGCCTGCATAAAAGCACACACCTCAGACACCCTCACTGTCCGGTCTCGTATACACGTAGAGGACTCAATTACTTTGCTACTGATTGCCTTTGAATACTTCTTGCATTACTTACCTCCTGTGTTCCTCCTAGTGTCTCCTCGTCTCCAAGTGTCTCCTGTATCTCCTAGTTCCCGGATCGCCGTAAGTGCTTAGTCTGGCAGGTTGGTTAAATATGCAATGTCCAAAAAAGTTTCTAATGTGGTCCTTGGTGCATGTGGACTGGGGAGACTGCTGCTGGATCCATGTTTGGTCTGTCGCTCTGTTGAGGTATTCGGCCAATCACAACGCATTGGATAGCTGGCCAATCAGAGCACACCTCGCTTTTTCAGACCAATGAGCTTTGTAAAAATCGACGCATTTCAGAAAGGCGGGGCATAGAGGAGAGACAACAATGTACAGTATGTGGAAAATAATGTGTTTTTTTAACCTTAAACCGCATAAACACATTTCATTACACCAAATACACAAAATAATGTTCTTTTTAGCAGCATCATATGACCCCTTTAAGCTATTGTTAATTTTATTTAAAAAAAGGTCATTTGTATGGTTTTAGTTTTAGATTTTGTTAACTTTTATAACCCTGCTTTGAAGTGGGTAGAAAATTAGCTGTATTACATTATTACATGTGATTATGAACTATTTCTCTTTTCTCTCATTTTTTTGATGCATGCACAAACAGAACGGAGAGAGAAATTATAGAGAAACAATATCTAAAGATTCATAAGATATTTGTTATATCGGGTTTCATGGGAGTAACATTTGTCATTGGCAATTTATTTATTTAAAGTTATTAAAAACAGAACATAAAAGTGATTATGTTCTGGAATTGGTTTTAATAATAAATGAGAGATTTAAATAACTAGCAAAAATAGAAATCTGATAATTTGCAGTATTGGCAAAATTAAAGATTAAAAATAAGAGATTTCAAATGTATTTGTTGAATGGTGATAATTACCCATTTTATCTTCCAAAAATAAATAAATAAAAAAAGATTAAAAAAATAAATAAATGGATAAAAATTGATCATTGGATATTGGAAGGGAGAGAAAAAGAAGTGGAAAAAGAAGAGTGATTTGTTGTTGAGCAAAGAAGGGTTGTTGCATATTACCTACTGATTATTATAAGTATTGCAATGACAGTTTTTGTTTCTTTAGATTAACATACACTGATTAATTGTTCACAACTAGACTAGGAACATGTATAAGAAAAGTAAATAGGATAAATATTGATTTCACATTGACTTTAATGCTTGTGGCATCAACCACATGTCTCCTTAGATTATTAGCACTCTCGAGGTCAAATTTTTATTCATTTTGATGTTTATAGAAAAAGGACGTTCGTATGCTGCGATTCATCCAGGAAGTGAACACCACCACTCATTCATGTGCATTGTGGGACTTGGAGGAGGACACAGAATACATTGTCCATGTGCAGTCCATTAGCATGAGTGGCACCAGCCCCCTGAGTGAACCTGTTCTGTTCCGCACTCCCAAAGAGTCAGAGAAACTGGCCTCCAAAAGCCCAGGTGAGCCAGCACTAACAAACTACTACCAAAATCATGATTTAGTTTGGACATAATAGTCCAAAATGCCATAATAGTTCTGGAAATTATTTGAAATAGTACCATTTTGGAAACTCTGCAATTCATATCTTGCAATTGCAACTTTATTTAGCATATTTACAATGTAATTTTGACATTATATCTTCACTGTAAAAAAATATTCCGTAGCTTTTACAAAATCATTTTGGATAAAAGAGAACGCCACAGGAAGAATCAAAGTTCATCGCAAGTAGCTTTTCCACAAACTGAAGTATATACTAATATATATATACTTATAGAAGGTACACAGAGTATATACTTATAATATATAAATATATACTAATCAGGGGTGTGAAGAAACAAAATACAAATACTCACGTTACAGTAATTAAGTAGTTTTTATCAGTAATTGTACTTTTTTGAGTAGTTTAAAAATTGTGTACTTTTACTTTTACTTGAGTACATTTTAAGTGATGTATCGGTACTTTTACTCCGCTATTTTCCTCCGTTTGTGGTCGTTACATTCTTATTTTAATTTTATTTTTATCCATCAACGTGATTGAATAGAGAGTAATAGGTCTCGTGACTTTCCTCAAATCAAATTGTGCATAGAAAACTTTAACCGCCAACTGTTTATCACGGCTGCTGGAAGCGCATTCTTCAAGCATCAATTCAGTCGCATCTTCCTCTAACTTAATATGTTAAGGTAAATTTCGGATTCCTGCTTACTAAATGATTTGTATATATGCTTGCCTATCTACACGGCCTGAAATTTGGTGTGAGGTTGCGGGTATTGCATACAGTGTAAACTCCCGCAAGTGCCACATTCGGTAAATTCCCACTCACTTATGAGACGCGCGATCTGCGCTGCCTCGTCTCTCTCTCGCGTGCGTTCTGCAGCAGTCACTTGGAAAAGT
>NW_015647488.1:1244475-1269439 GCF_001515625.1 Sinocyclocheilus rhinocerous
TCAATTGCGGTGTACAGTGTTTATTATGAGGGGGTAGAATCCACAGCTCAGTACTCACTACTCAATACTCATGAGTACTTTTAAATAGGCTACTCTTTTACTCTTACTCAAGTCGTTTTTTGGACAAGTACTTTTACTCTACTCACACTACATTTTTTGGAAGGTAATGGTACTTTTACTTGAGTATATTTTTTCAGTACTCTTTCCATCACTGATACTAATATTATATACTTATAGAAGGTGCACATTCACACAAACACAAAACACCAGCATGGTAACACACAACACTAAAATAATGCAATAAACATTCATTAAACAACAGAAGATGTAACATAAAACCCAAATGTACATAACTGATAACAAAAACTATTAAGAAACATATACTTTCAAATGTGGAGAGTCATGCAGGGAATTTTGGGAATATCAGTTTACAGTTTAATGACAGTGAATGAGGACCGGGGCTGTCAAGCTCCATAACAGTATCATAAAATGAGTGTATATGCCTTGTGTACTATATTCCAAGTCTTCTGAAGCCATATGATAGCTTTGTGTTCTGAACAGACTGAAGCTTACATTTACACATTTAGCAGATGCTTTTATCCAAAGTGACTTACAAATAGGGAATGAAACAAAGCGATTCACGCTAAGGGGGAAATAACATGAGAAGTGCTGGAATAAGGAGTACAGACACTGAGTACCGAGATGAAATTTATTGCATTATTGACTGAAATTTTTGACTTCAGCTGTAGTTCTGTGTGAGATATTCAATGATGAAGTTGCTATGTCTGACTCACGAACAGATTATTCTATGAAGTGAGATCTTTCAATGAATAGATGGACCAAGCTCACAAAACTGGTCTGAATGATTCATAGCTTACAAATATATGGGCTCCATTTATGACTCTTATGGTGCTTTCTGAAGCTTGAAATCCCCAAAATCCATTTATTGCAAGTGCATATACCTAGTAGGCCTATTATATAAAAAAAAATGTCTCTTTATATTGCAAGAAAAAGTCATACACTTTTAGAACGACGTGAGTGAGGAAATTATGACAGAATTATGATTTTAGGATGAATCAGACATGTTAGATTGAGATTCTGGGGCTTATTATATGCAGGGATACAATACTGATAAAAGACATTCATGGTTCAACATTTGTACAGTTAAAAAAATAGATTTGTTTGAAAGATGACTAACAGTCAAATCACACAGCAGGGAGGGGGTTATACAACCGCTCTAAAAATGGTGTTGTGTCATAATTCAGGCCATGAAGTGTTCACTTTTGTGAATTTTCCCATTCATTTTTCTGTTACTAGAAGCTTGTCTTATCTAGAGCAACACACAATACAGTCAATTTTTCTGTTGTATAATCCATTTCGATGACCTACTTACTTGGACAAACATCCGCTGGGGAGGCTTATGTTCCTGAAACGCTTGCCATTTTATGGGTGAGCATCAGTCTTTGGCACTGGACCGTACTGATGACATTTTGTGTCAAATCCTCAGTTGTGCAGGTTAGAGTCGGGCAGGAGTTTTCACTGAGGTGTAACCTCAGACATCAGTGAAATGTCAATTGATGATACCTCTTCATCCCTCACATCCATGTTTTTGAAAAACAGTGAATCATGATTTAGTTTGAAGGAATGTTACTCACAAAAAAAAAAAAAAATGTGAAAAAGAAATTATAAATTTAGTGCACATATCATTTGCACTTTGTTTCAAAAGTTTGAGGTCAGTAAGATTTTGTAAATGTTTTTAAAAGAAGTCTCTTTTTCTCACAAATGCTGCATTTTCTTTGATCCAAAAATATAGTAAAAACGGTATTATTGCTAAATATTATTCCAACATACAATAACTGTTTTCTATTTGAAAATATTGTAAAATGTAATTTATTCCTGTGATGTCAAAGCTGAATTTTCAGCATCATTACTCCAGTCTACAGTGTCACATGATTACTCAGAAATAATTGTAATATGCTGATTATTATCATTAATGTTGAAAACAGTTGTGCTGCATAATATTTATAATACCCCGTAATGCTTCTTTTTTTTAAAGATAAACAGAAAGTTCAAAAGAACACCATTTAATTTGAAATGGATTTTTAAAAAATATTATAGATGCCTTTACTGTCACTTTTGATCAATTTAATGCATCCTAGCTGAATAAAAGTATTAATTTCTTTAAAAAAAAAAAACATTTGAATGCTAGTGCATAAGAAAATAGTTGCCTTGTTCTCTAGATATTAATTTTGGTATTTATTTATTTTTAACAAAAAGGCCTATTGATCAACTAAACAGCATTTCGTAGGTCTACATCGCTAAAATACAATATTACAATATTATATTAAAACACTGTTAAACATTATAATATAACATACAGTGGGCCCAACAATCTAAATCTAATTTGAACCCTGAACCACATTTTACTATTTTGAACCATTTTAAACAAAGAAAAGTGTAGAATTAGTATAACATATTTCATATTCTGAACTCTTTCTAAGTCAGAAGTTCTTGCTTACATTATTTCAGCAACATACTAAACACAATTTTAAAATAATAATAATAATAAAAAAAAAAGAATCAAATAGTTATGCTGACAATATAATGCATATTTTTTTCACAATGTAATAGAAGCATTTTCACAAGTTTTGGAACACACTGTATATAAAAATGAACTCTGCACTATTGTCATTTGTGATGCATCAGTGGTAGAAATGTGCTTGGGCCAGCAGAGAGTGGTTTACGGATGGCTAACTCTTAGCTGACATGTGTGTCAGTTAGATAGCAGGAGCCTTTACAAAAAAAAACAGTTTAATCATCAGGCATTAGTGCTCACGTTACACTCTAATTAATCAAGCGAGCACCGTTACACTTCACTAAATAGCAGAGTGGCTAATAAACACAGACTGTTAATCTTTCTCTCCGCGGGCCTCCCCTCTCCATCGCTTCAGGGTGGCTTCATGTTGGTTTTCTTACTGGACTCATGACATGTATTGATGTCGATGGTGAGCTGAAAAATGCTCCAACTTTTCCCCTGCACTCAAACGCCTGAGACGTCCAATAACATTTCAGTTTCACCTGAAGGGTATCGAGGTTTTCTTCAGAGAATGAAGAGGCGCACAAAGAGAAACACTGCGCTTCTGCTCCTTCGTTGAAGAACTTTGCTTTTCCCTCTGCGGTTAATCAGTGAACACAGAGCAGAGCGCAGCGTACAGTTTCTTTTAACTAACAAGGCCTTAATTACTGGACGCATTCAATCTCCGGACAAGAAAGTGACCCCTGAGGTCTCGTCCAAGTGAGAGGAGAGCTCAACCCTGAAGTGATCCTCTATGGCTTCTGATGAGCTTCCAAGCTTTTGACAAGAAGTATGAAGGTTTGGTCATATCTGAGCCAGAGAAGAATGTTTGCTTTAGGCTTTATATTCTCTTGAGGCTAATTAAAGAATTAATTAGACATTGTAATTAATTCCTTGAACAATTCTACTGTGGTTTGCATGTTGTCACGATGCCTGAGCTTTGATAACTGCAGAGCTGTGCATGTTTTTGGCTTGGAAAATATGCGAATGAACTGTGATTGTCTGAATTCACACAGATGAAGTGACCATGGAGGAGGTTGGCCAGGCCGCCCAGCTCAGGGCTGGAGAGCTCATTATCATCGTGGTGGTTCTCGTCATGTGGGCAGGTAAGAATGTGACCAGCGACCAAGCAGTTTCCCGGTGGGGAAAGAATATGAAATCACAGAATATGAAGGTCATAGAATCAATGCTATAGAATACAACATTTCTAAAACACAAAACGTTTATAGCTTTTAAAAAGTTTTATAATAAAGTTTATTTATAAAGTTTAATAAATATATAAAATACAAATATATATTTTAAAAAGCTATAAATAAATAGTAACATTTCCACAACACAAAAAGTAAATTTTAATCATTTGCATATTGTTAACAAATATTGTGGAGAATTTTTATTTATTTTTAAATGAGGGATTTTTTTGTGTGATTCCCATTTGATTTATATATCAGTAAAACAGTATAATTACTTTTGTGAAGGGTGTCAATGATTGTCTTCTGGACAACTGTCAGATCAGCAGTCTTCCCCATGATTGTGTAGCCTAGTGTAAACTGAGAGACCATTTTGAAGGCTCAGGAAACCTTTGCAGGTGTTTTGAGTTGATTAGCTGATTGGCATGTCACCATATTCTAATTTGTTGAGATTAAATTAGAGGTTTTTTGTTAAATGTGAGCCAAAATCATCACAATTAAAAGAACCAAAGACTTAAACTACTTCAGTCTGTGTGCATTGAATTTATTTAATTCACAATTTGAGTTGAATTATTGAAATAAATGAACTTTTCCATGACATTCTAATTTATTGAGATGCACCTGTAGTTGTAAATACAAAAAGAAAATACTATTTAATCACGTTTAATGTGCTACTTGCCATTTCTTTGCAATTGTTGCAGTGTCATTGTGAAACTTACAAGCAATTTCTGAGTGAAAAATACATTTCAAATCTCATTTCATTCATTCACATTCTGCAACTTTTATGACATTTCTAACTCTTTGTGTGTACATTATGCAAATGATGGTACATAGGGATTTGATAAAAATGTCATCAAGTTTTACTTATAAAGTTTTCAAGATCTGTAGTCTTTAGTCATAAACCCTTCCTTTCTTGTAGAGCAGAGAAGAGACGTGAGTGTTTCTAATGTTATAATTGGGTCTTAAAGGCCTTTCTTATCTTTTTATAATCCACATCAAATCTCTGAGAAGTCTAGAGAATAAATCATCAAACAGGACAGTACTCAAGGCCGCTGCGCAGCTCATCATCCTGTTCTAGTCCAGCTATAATTGGCATGTTATTATTTGGGGCAGAATCATGGTGCAATCCATCATTAAATTTTTTCGACAAGGTTCCATCCATCAATGCGACTCTGCCATCCAGTCTTCAACTCTCTGAATCGTTGTTCTCTCTCACTTCCTCATGCCTGTTTGTGCACAGGTGTGATAGCTCTGTTCTGCCGCCAGTATGACATCATCAAAGACAACGAGCCCAACAATAACAAGGACAAAGCCAAGAACTCGTCAGAGTGCAGTACCCCAGAGCACCCTACGGGGGGACTACTGCGCAGCAAGGTCTAATTACGCCTTCCCCTGTCGGCAATAATAGGCTTTAGCCTCAGGACAGGTATGTTCACTTGTTTGTGTGCTTGCTTGACAGAATTGAAAATACAAAAATATCACATGAAGTTTGATCTTTTGTTGTTTGGTAGTTTTTAAACAGGTTTTATTGTTTTCTTTTCTAATACAATTTATTTAACTGACTATTGACAGGATGTTACAGTTACAAACATGGGAAATGTTAATTAATTTAATAACAGTACTTGCAAGGCAGCACTGTACTGATATTCTTCATTGTAGTTCAGATTTGCTCTAAACTGCCAAACCAAAATATTCAGTCTAGTATGTACTATCTTTGTTTTGTTTCTCTTTATACCTATTTTTTAATACATACATATTATACTAATATATATATATATATATATGAGTATAATAAGATTAAAAAAAATTGGGATCAGTAAGATTTTTTATTTTTTTAATAAATTAATACTCTGATCAAATGTGACTGACAGTTATTAAAGAACCCTGAAAAAAAATATCACGGTTTTCACAAAAGCATGAAGCAGCAAAACTGTTTTTATCACTGATAATAATCAGAAATGTTTCTTGAGCAGCAAATCTGCATATTAGAATGATTTCTGAAGGATCATGTGACACTGAAGACTGGAGTAATGATGCTGAATATTCAGCTTTGCATCACAGGAATAAATTACATTTTATAATGTATTCACATAGAAAACAGATATAAGTTATAATATTTCTGTATATTACTGTTTTTACTGTAAACCATTTTACAGTACATCATCAAATAAACGCAGCCTTGTTGAGCATAAGAGACTTCTGTAAAAAAAATAAAAATAAAAAATCTTACTGACCCCAAACTTATGAATGGCAGTGTATGTATAAATGTAATCTAATTCATCTTAAATGTATATTTTACATATTTTTCTATTACATTACAATATATTATATAAATGATCATATTTTACAATTTCTTTAAATAAGTTTTGGATTAAAGTTTGAAAAACAACCTTTGCAGTAATGTTGTCATTTATATTTGTATACTTAACTGAAATTGGTCATTGGTTCCTAACATTAGCACAATGAATTGTGAATTTAGATGGGTTTGTCTTCCTGGCATAATGTCATAATACTCTAATAAGCATTAATAAACATATCACAAAAAAAGGTTGGATTACATAGTTCATTTTTATTCATTTTAAACAATCTGTAGCTATACTTCTCCGTATTAAGTGAATTATAAGTATGCTTATAATTGACATTTCTGCCACTTTGTCCGCCATCTTGGATTTATTGGACTGCTCATCAATGCACAGCAATGTATTCTTGTCCACAAAGGATACATGCGATGCTAATATAATTATCCCGCCCACCTTTTGGAACAGCCTTTGTGTCAGTAGCACACCTATGATGCCTTAAATTGCTGCCTAGGCAGTTCACTAGGTTTTGGAACATAGTGTGTCTATTGATTCCTGTGTGCAGCCGACTGACAATAAGATGCCCATTTAGTGCCCTAAGCACACACTGTTCTTTTACTGCCTTGCAAGCAATAGTTATAGTTCCTTGAGGAAATGAGGTCTATGTTCTTTTAACTCTCATTTTGTTTTGTCTTCCCCAAAGTGCTCTGAGACAAAACAAGTAAGCCATCAAATCACAAAAGTTGTGAAGCCCACCTCTCATCCTCAATCAAACGACCTTTTAGTATCCCCATCGACCAACATGAACTCTTTGGTGCTTGTCTGTTTGGCACACTGACACAAACTTGAGGACGGAATGGACAAGATGGTTCCAGAACTGGAAGCTTGAGCCGTTTGAAGCGAGTTGTTGAGTTTCGATCCACAGCTGCCTCAGCTGAAGGACTCAAACCCCGCCGTGAGCTGGAAAACCAGAGACGCCGCGCCACCAGGAGTGTCTTTGGCTCCTGTGTAGACTCACTGAGATAAGGAGAAACATGCCACCCTGCATAAATCTGAAATAAACCAGGAAGGTGCGTTGTGAAAAAGAAGCAAGAGCGTTTTTCCGAGCTCACCGCCATTATCAGCTCCGAACCAGGATCAGGTCTCTGACAGGGCTGACATTACGATATTTCGCTTCAGTATCTCTCTATACTTGTCGCTATCTTGTGTATTCGGTTCCTTTATTTTCACACTTGTAGTTACGATTTCTTTACGCCATTATCCTCCCTCCAGCAGCCAATCACGGACAGTCTAGATAATTTGATGTAGTTTAATTGGTGCGGTGGGATCTTTCTTCTCAGCACTTTCGCTCTCAGGGCATTCAGGAAAACATCCACAGGAAAAACGATGGACCACACTGGCCGTGTCACATGACCTGTGGCCCAAGCACAGCAAACTACACATCAGCCATTGATGATGAAGAGCTCCATACTACAGTAGTGATAGAAAACGTATTTAACCTCTTGTGTGTCGAGTAAATCAACAGCTTGCGGTCTCTAATGAGCACATTACTGTACAGTGATGGTTATTTTGGTCCTCATATTACATTAATTAGCATATTGGTCACAAGTATGGCTATTTACCGCTTTTATGTGCCGCTATGATATAGAGTTGGGTGCCTTTTTTCTACAGGCTTTTCTTTTAGATTTCTTTCCCTTTAAACGGTTCAGTGTTAAAGTTGACATGAAATCAAAACTGACCCTATATTTACTTTCATGCTACACCTTCCTAGTCTTATTGGGATTGATCTGTTATCACAAAGTTAAAAATCCGTTTTTGCAATCGATTCAATTCTTGATTGATAATTCCATCTTTTTTTCCCTTACTGGTTCAATATCATCTTTAAAAGGTAGGGTAGGCGATTTCAGAGAGATTATAGCAATAGTAAGCTATCTTTTGGCGCTTTTCCACTGCATGGTACGGCAAGGTATGGTTCACCTTTGGAGGGTTTTCCACTGGGTACAGTACCTGGTACTTTTTTTAGTACCACCTCGGTTGAGGCTCCAAGTGAACCATACAGTTACCAAAACGTGACGTGTAAACTCTGCTGATCACGGATTGGCCGGAGAGAATCGTAGAGTCGTACCACACAGTGTAAAAGCGCCATTTGAAAGCATAAGATCCCACCCTCCCTGCATAATCACTCTCCAAAGCCACGCCTCCTCCAAAAACACCTGAACGCACACAGGCAGAGCATAGGCTAACCAGCGACACAATGAGAGACGGTGTTGATGGAGAGTTGAATGCAATGTTGTCAGATTACCTCATGTCTCATTCACCGATGAGAAAACAGTACAGTACAAAGCACATGATATTACAATAATAACACACAGTCCATTCTCGCTCAGTCTGCAATAGAGTAATGGAACGCGCTGATGACGTATCATGTCTGTGTGAACCGGGTGCATGGAGGTATGCTAATACATATGTTGACAGGCAGGTGGGACAGCCCTTGGACGGAGGGATAAGATTGGATGAACATTTTATGGTCCTACGCCTTCCACAGACCATAGAAATACATATAAATACATTTAGACCACTTAATTAGTGATTGCTATCGGGATGTGAAGAGACTTGCAGCCAGCATAACAAAAAAATGGTTTTGAACCAATTCACCTACCCTGACTTTAACATGTAAATATGTCACATTTAATTTTATTCATTTATTTATTTTCTGGAGCCCCACACATGACATGCAGGTTAGAAAAAACAAGATATCATAGCCATGAATTGAGAATTTTTTTCCACTACTTATTAATTCCTTTATTAATTGAATTAATTCTTAATTATTGTCCACAATATCAGTTTTTCTCCCGTATTTCATATGGAACTACATACATTTTACACCTTTTTTTTTGCTAGACATGGTCTTTGTTAAAACAAAACATTTTTCAAATGTACTCTTTAATTTAATTAATTAATTTTTAGCTTTTTAAATTTTAAAATACCTTCTAATTTCTGTTGACAATTTAATTGACAAGAATTGCAAAAACTAAACCAAATATTCAAACATTTTATATATGATCATCAGATGATTGCCTCACCAAACAGGAAAGGGTAAGTACATTAAACAAAGCAATTCAGTTTACTCGTTTTCATTCAGCTGGTCATTACTGAAACATATTTTTCTAAGATTTGTGTTCTTCAAATCATTGTTAGTTCATTGGTAACATTTTGTGATGTTTTTAATAATTTCCAGTCATTTTCAGTTAAAGCATCATAATGCACATTTTTAATTTTTTTCACTATTGTAGACACAATTAAAAATAAGCTTTTTGCAAACAGTAATTTGGTTGACAAGATCACATTACAAAAGTAAAAAGGGTTGCCAGCATGGTTCATGTCGACTTTAAATTCCCTTTCATTAAGAAGTATAAGACATGCATGCAAGACCAGGCGAGCAGTCATGTCTGTTAGTGTACTGTACTGTCTGACAGGATAGTGTCCTTATCAGAGACTGAATAAGTCCTCACATGTCAGGAATGAAGAATTGTGGGTCTAGAAAACATTGATTCCCTCAGCCATTGGTCATTTGGGACTCCACATGATCGGAGTTCAGAACGACATTGCAACAGTTCGGCTTTAATATGGTTACAGACTGTATGCATTTCCCAAGGACGTGTATTAGACTGTTAGTATCTGATCTGAAGAACAAAACCTCCCATTCATTTCCAAACCAAGTATATGAGTACACAATGAGCAGTGGAATTGAAATGGAGTAATCTCATTTTTCAAACGCATAGAAGAGAGTGTAAAAGTTAATACTTCTATTTACTTTCAATGTAGAGGACGGGTCGGGTGGCCATTCATATTCAAAAGCCCTCATTGTCAGGATGGATTGCACCATTAATCAAGCGTGTTGAAAGGCACCTGAAGGAATCTCAGAACAATTAAACATCCTCGCATTGGGGACCATCACCTCCTCATCTCTGTCACCATGGCGACAGGCTAACGTACTGTCCTCTCACTCCGCTGCCATCTACGAGTCATCCACACCTTCGTTTTTCATTCCCGCCTGAGGAGGAAAGCGTATATTTCTTCTTTAATGACTGCTAATTAACCTTGGCCATGGGGAAGAGAGCTCAGGCAGACTGCTGGGTGAAAAATGGCTCATATCAATATTCTGTCTGTGTGGCTTACGCAGAAGAACAGAAGGCTGGGTGTAAGGACTGGCTTAAACCAGAGAGGACCGGCCATGTTTTCTCTTCAGATATGTGTTGAGGTTTTGGGTCTTGTATTCACCGGCAACACTTTCATTCAGATTATTGATCATTTCATTTGAAATAGACACAATGAACAGATATGGGCTGTGTTCGGAGTGGAATACTAGTGTACTGCTTACTGCTTGCTTTCCAATTTATGGAAAAATGTCAAATAGTGAAGAATGAGATGTTAAAAATCACAGCTGGTTTATTCATCAACCTGGAAATGGAAGATTGAGTCTGTATTCCTTGCTGTTTGCCATATTATATACTGCACATTTTGGCAAATCTTATGAAACCTTAAAGGGGTCATATAATGCTACATGCACTTTTACAAGTTGTTTGAACTGAAATGTGTGTTGGCAGTGTGTGTACACAACCACCCTAAAATGATAAAAATCCACCCAGTGGCTTTTTGTTAATCTAGTAAAATCTTTACCCCTTTCTCAAATCGAGCCAATCTCAGATGCCTGTCTGTGTGACGTCACACAGACAGGCCCCTCCCATGATAGTTTGATTGACAGTAGCGTTTCAGCACAGACTGGACTGGCGTCTTACTTAGACCCGGCCCTGAGTGAGCTGTCATCAGTCCGCCATTGTTTCACCGCATCATATCAACTTGTGGAAAATTGGCATCCTATGACCCCTTTAAGCAGCACAACAGCTTTCAATATTGCTAATAACACGAAATGTTTCCTGAGCAGCAAATCAGCATATTAGAATGATTTCTGAAGGATCATGTGACACTGAAGACTGGAGTAATGATGCTGAAAATTCAGCTTTGCATCACAGGAATAAATTACATTTTAAATTGCATTAAAATAAAAACAGGTATTTTAAATTGTTATAAAATGTTACAATTTTACCGTTTTTACTGTATATTTCATAAATGCAACCTTTAAGAGACTTCCTTTCAGAAACATTTTCAAAATCTTATCAGCCCCAAACTTTGAATGAACGAACGAACGAATGAATGCTCAAGAAATTATAATACATCAGGATTCATTTCAGAATTTTTTAGAGGGAAAAAACTTGATTGTCATGAAAAATATATCAATGGTCCTTAAATAGGCTTTACATTATGCAAAATAAAATGTCTCGTTTCGTATCTTTTATTTTCTGGGGGTGAATTATGACCTAAACATTTTTGATTGCAACCAGTAGGCTCTACATGCAAACAGAAAATTAGTATAGTATTATGCTATTCCGAACACAGCCATAATCATACAAATCAGCTTACATTGTTCCCCTGCACATGAAAACCAGCAGTCAACACTAATAGAGTGTCATGCGATCAGGATTCACATTCCACATGAGCAGTTTGAAATTATTTCAGAAAGAGCAATGTATTCCCCTCCTGCAATCCAAGCTTATCCCATTCTTTACCTCCAAAGTCTTTTCAAAGAGAAATCTCCAAAGAACGAGCGCAAGCGTCTGGATTTAAGAGAGGCAGCTCATTTGCTACTTATTGAAGAGAATAATTCTCCTGTTAGTGACACTCGAGAGAGCTTTTGCAGGCTGCACAGTTGGAGAGATTTAGCAAATGTAATCACATTTTGTGCTCCTGTGCCTGGGTCATCAGGGATAATTCAGATGATGTCATTTACTCACCCTCATGTCGTTCCAAACCCATTTGACCCATATTCATATTTGAACACGAAAATGTAGCAGAATGTCCAAGCCAATGTTTTCCATATAATGAAAGCGGATGGGGACCAAAGACTGTATGGGAATGAGCAGCTTGAACAACTGCTAAATATCTCCTTTTGTGTTCTACACAAGTCACATATAAAGTGAAAGTGACGTGTAACCAAGTATGGTGTCCCATACTTGGAATTTGTGCTCCACATTGAACCCATCCAAGTGCAAACACACACACACACAGCAGCGAGTAGTGAACACACACACACACGGAGCAGAGGGCAGCAGTCGTGGTATTGAGGGTAGAAGAGAGCGCTGGTCATTCACTCCCCCCACCTACAATCCCTGCTGGGTTGGGTTACAAGTTTGACTTTCTACCATTAGGCCACAACTGCCCCGTGGTAACGTGGTTATGTCTTAAGTGAAGGTAAACTGTAAAGAAAATATCGAATGTACATCAGTATCACAGATCCGTGCATTTCTTATGATAATAATGTTAATCAAACAGCAAAAGAAAAATCCCTCACTGCCCTTAACTAAGTTAATGGCTATGCGTGTATATTTACTTCATACAGTAATATGGCCGGGGAGGGGTCGTGGGTTGGGAGCAGTGAAATGAGGGAAATTTTGGGGAGCGCATGTCCTAAAAGGTTGAAAACCCCTTGCCTAATGGTTAGTCATAGGGTTAAAACAGCATGAGAGAGTAAATAATAAGAATTTTCATTTTTGGGCAAACTATCCTTTTAAGAACCAAATGTATTCAACAATCACAAGGTCTTTTTCTCTCATAGTAGAGTAGAAAGTTTAAGATTATGATCATAACTATCAGGATTTACTGGCCAGCACATATACATTAAATGCATTTTTGAAGTATACAAAATCAAGTTTAAAATTAGCATTAAATTGGCAAACTCTGAAAACAGAGGGTTCAAAGTTATAGGAATGGCAATGTCTTAAAGGGATGAAAAAACAAACAAATTATAATTGTCAATTTCCTCAAGGATCCAAACTCAAATGGCTTCCTTTTTCTGCAGAACACAGACAAAAAAAATATTTTTGGGGTCCAAAATGTTAATTTGACTACTTTTATAGCATGGATCACATGATATTCAAGAACATGTCAGAGTGAAATTTTACCTCATAATCTAAATAAAGAAATAAGTAGTATATATTATTCAGCTTATTAAAAGGTTTTTGCTTGAAATTAAGCTGCATATACTATTAACACTGTATGTATAAAATATTAATACATAACGGTAGTATTTTATACTACTTATGCAAATATTTAAATTACTATAACACAATTTGGATGCATTCAATTGATAAAAAGTGACAAAAGGCTTACATTAGACTGACATTACAAAACAATTCTATTTCAAATAAATGCTGTTATTTCGAACTTTTAATGAAATAAAAAAATCCTGAGAGAAAAAAAAAAAAAAGCAGCACAACTGTTTTCAATGGTAAAAAGAAATAATTATTTAATTGTATGGAGAAAAGCAGTTGAAACGCTCTTCAAAAATATCTTGTGTTTCGCATTTGAACGAAAGCCATAATTTACTCTTTGTGTGAACAATCTCCAAGTTATATTTGAAGCATCACAAGAGTCTCTGAAGATGGAGAATAAATAGTTCATCATAAAAAGTTCAGTCCTTGTTTAAAATCAGAAACAAAAATAGGCCCCACGTTACTATTTCTATCAGCCTGTCATGATGAAGAACAAACAGCCTTGAGTACAAGTGATAGAGTCTGTGTATGCTTATGTTAAGCTTCTGTGAGTCAATGCATTGGCCTGTGTATGGACATGTGTATTGACAGTCTGTGTGAAATCATCCTTTCATTCAGTCCACAGCATACAGTTACACACCATAACTTAAAATAAGGTGTCAGGTTAAGAGCATGCTACATTAAGAGGGTTTCAAATGAACATTTCTTGTACATAGTTCTGTGTTGTGGCAACTTAGCATTTCCAGTAAAGCATCCTGAAGGTCTACTGAAGGCAAAGCAGAGAGATCATGCCTTAAAAGAATCCAAATGAATGAGATGAACTCAGTAGACGTGACAGCTGGAGTCAGAGCGGTGCATAACTAATGTGACGATAACATTCGTTCCACATATTTACTATAACGCATGGATTTCAAAACAGAAGGAATGTTTTATGTAATCCATCGAGTCTATGTTAACTGTTGTTCTTGAACAATGCTTCATGAGGGCTAGCATGTTTCTGCTATTCTACACAGAATTATATAATTTATATGGGCATAAAATAGATAAATGTCTAATTATGTACAACCACAAAAAATAAAGGATCATGTATTTTCAAGCTAGTGTCCGATTCATTTTTTTCTCCTCTAGTAACCCATTACTGTATATTTTGTAGAAACTACTGTATAATCTCTCTCCACTTTATAGAATTTATTATTGGTCATTCATTTAGTAAAAAGGTGGTCATTTGTGGGCTACAAAATAAGGGTTTTCTGTAAAAAATTTTCCTTCAAACAATTTCCAATTGAATTTTCAGTTTTTTTTTTAGCAAAGCATTTTTATATTTTCTTGAAACTGTACATTTCTCCCCTATAGAGAGAAAGAAAAAATTATTGTAACATTAAAAAAAAAAAAATTATATATATATATAAATTATAAAATAATATCTAAAGACAAAAATAACAATTAATATATTAAGACAAAAAAAATCTCTAAAATCTCTCTCTCTATTTCTTTAGAGAACATTTGCAACAAGCTGGAAACTAATTATTCAACTATAATCTACATCCATAAATTCAGAAACACGATTTTGCTAGAAAACGATGCCATATGATGCAAAGCATTATTGGTTTGAGGTTTCCAGCACATTCTTGCATGCTTTCAAGACTGTCACAAACCTTTTTTGTAGTTCGCAAAACCGAATCAAATGTTAATCAGCTATTAATTGAATTTGCAAAAGCGTGGGATACATCTCAGAAAACCAAACGTTTAAGTTAAACAAAGATAAAAATAGATGTACAAGACTCATATGAGGTAAATGCAAGATTTTCAGTGACCGCACAGCACTGATCTGAAACAGCAAGCAAATGTTCAGTCAGCTGGCCTGAAACCAGCTTTATGGAGGAGCTCTGCACTTGCACAGGCACTTCATCAGAAATGGACTATAAGTGAACATAGTCTTCCAGAAAAATGGACTATAATTACTAGAAGTATGAATATCTCTGCATTAGATGACAAAATATCACTTTTATAGTTTTTGTAATTACTTTTAATCAACTGGTCCGTATAACTGGGTCATTTTTAGTGAGTATATGAAGTCAGTTCTCCTGAAATTGTCACAGGTGTGCGATCAAGAGAAACCACAGGTGTAGATCATCACATTAACTACTGTATCAACATGTCACGCCAATGTTTCACAACCACAAAGTGCAAAAAAAGGCTTCACATTGTTGGCTTAAAAAGTGTGTTTTCTTTCAAATAAATGCCACTCATTTGTTATTTTGTATCTAATGCAGTGACATTCATAAATTAACCATCCAAATATATTTTGGGACCACATTGTGCATTATGTTTGTGGTTAAAATACCAATAAAACAGTCTGCCTCATCAAATTAACAATCAAATCCTGGTGGTTTAATTCTGGACTTCCTCCAAACCATTTCTTCTTCTTCAAAAAAAAAAAAATAAAGTTGACAAGCTGTATTTAAAGGGATAGTCCCCCAAAAATGAAAAATTTGATGTTTATCTGCTTACCCCCAGGGCATCCCAGATGTAGGTGACTTTGTTTCTTCAGTAGAACACAAACGAAGATGGATGCCCTGGGGGTAAGCAGATAAACATCAAATTTTCATTTTTGGGTGAACTATCCCTTTAAGCCATCACTGACTAATGAAGAAATAACACTTCACTGACTGTTTAAAAAATGTTTTATGGTAATTTAAAGAAATCTGCTATGCACTCCATATAATACAGCACTACAGAAAACTAGCTGAACGGAAAGAAATATCATCCATTCGGCGTAAATTAAAGACCTGCAGTAGGAACTTCCCAGATCGGAGCTATTCATCTGGGTCAAACATACACAAAGGATGGGAGTTAGATCAAAATTACTCAGCAACTGAGCAGTGAATTATAGAAGATGGCTTCTAAGGTAAAAAATAAAGTAAAACGTAATGGGCCGCACATTCTCGAACAACTCTCTGTGATCAACCCATACATCTTGTTCAACCTTGGTGTGTTTAAAGTGTAAGCAAAATCCCATCAGCCATTCACAGACAATACAGATGCCTGTGCACTCCGGACTTTCTGCCCTTTAGGTTTAATCTATTTTTACTGGCTGGAAAGCGTAAGCTTCATCCGTTCTCAACTACAGATCTTGGCGAAATCGATGGCATTTCACCCACAATTCACCTATATATATACGAGAGACAGAAAATAACTTGAACATTTCAAACAATTTCGAGGAGACATTACAGAATGAATGCAAATTAAGTTTGTGGGAAAGTCCTCAGGCGAGAGGATACGGTGTGCACGAGGGGAGAACTACAAGAGGAGAGCCGGGTTTCTGAAGCTCTGAGCCTCCCACACGTTTTTAGACACGTTTTCGCTCGAGTGTGTGTGTGAGTGTGTGTCAAGGATTCTCTTGAGCACTTTGCGTCACACGATTCAACCCACATGCACACCTGACTCCACACATGTACGCAACAACCACACACAGCCACCAATAATCAACCGCTTGGGTTCGAGTCTATAAGCCAAAGCAAAAAATACAGGAAAATTGCATCCATTTTTAGCAGCACAAAGGTCAAGTTAGTCCATGTTGACAAACAAAATTGCACGTACTTAAGAAAAGCTTTCTCATGGGTTACAGGAAATGACACTAATATATAAAATCTGTATTGCATTAATATTCAGTGAGCGCTCAATAAGACTTTCTTGGGATTTGGTTTACAGGTCTGAGGTTTTCAGGTGAAGTATAGGGTCCTCTTGCCAATATATTGCCATCCACCGCCACAATAACCATCATTCGTGAGGAATACAGGGATTTCTCATGCCGAATGTGTGCTTCAGTAAACTAAAGCATCATCTCTCCTGTGGCATTTCAAATAGACTCTGCTGCAGCTGCTCTACATGTGTCAAGTGCATTTTGTGCCATCTGGGACGAATATAGAAAAAGTGAAAAATCCACCTCATGCACAAGAACACAATTTCACACAAAGGCCTAAAATGGAGATAAAGAGCCAGAGAATTTTAGAAGGCAATGCTGCCCTCTCCTGGTTGACTAAAAATAGTTAAAAAATAAAAATACAATAAATTACCCGTTATAGGATAAAGAATGTAGTTATTGGATAGACAAGTTTTATGTATTTTTAAAAAATGTAATATTAACAAGATTTCCTATTTAAATTGAAAAATCTTTAATCTTCATTTTTTTATCATTTCATATTTAGCAGCTTTTTGACTGAATTAAATGGATGGTGTAGCAATGTGACAAATTCATGTTTAAAATATGCATTAATAATTAAGTTATTAAAGCTAAAAAATAATGTAATAACATCTCCTAGAGATATAATGTTCTCCATAATCCCAACGACCCTACATAGGACAAGTAGTTTAGAATATGGATGAATACAATATAATTTTTAATTATAAAATAAAATGTTACAGATAATGACATATTAAGGAATAATATTAATGATGATGATGATAATAATGATGGAATACTGTATAATGAAATACACATACAATGCACATAAAAATTAAAATAAATAATGAGATCAATTCTTAGATAATATTAACACTTTTATTATACTTTTTTGAGAAATATTAAATGGCCCCTTTGGGTGTTATAACAATCATATACAGTCTGGATTTTTTTTTTAATTAAATACTGAAATATGACTCATAGACATCATAAGATGCTAAAGAGAAGCTGTACTGTGAATTTAATGCTAATTTCAATGTTATCATTAATGAAGCGAATTGTGGTGATAAATGGATCTCAAAGCAGCAAACTACAGGATTAGACCTTACAGTAGCTCTATAGTGCACCTGAATATACACAATGCTATATATCATATGATAAACATACATGAAAACAATACTGATTCTGGTATATACATACATTATTCTGTATACATTTGAATTGATAAAAATAAAGCATGTAAACTCAGGTGGCATAGTATAGTTTTTTTGTTTGTTGCAAAAATAGACTCATCTGCTATTGCTTTGGTGTGATGGACCAGATGATCAAGATGAGAAGAACCAGTGTGCTGCCCTCTCAACTGACAGCAGACTCCTGCATGAGGTTCCCACATCTACTTCTTCCCACAAACCTATCTGTGCTCAGAGGCTGAAGAGCTCATCTGCGTTTGGTGCGTTTCCATTGGTCTTGTCCCAATCGGTCTCAGAGTTCCAGTCCTGAGGTGTCAGCCCAATGTCCAGGACCTGGGGGTTAGTACGAGACTCAGCAAGTCTATGGGGAAAGAGACAGACTAATTCAACTGAAAAAGCTAAAACTCTTCAGTGATGTAGATGTACAGGTTTGATTAACATACGAGCAATTCCATTAAAATGTTACCACATTTTAACGTAACCACAGAAAAATATAAATGAACCCCCTGATTTCGTCACATCTGTAATGCTGGAATTGCCCATATGGGTCTAAAGGTTTCATTAAAGGAATATTTCACCTCAAAATAAAAATTTCCAGAAACTTTACTCACCATCAGGCTTTCCAAGAGGAGTTTGTTTCTTCATCAGAACAGATTTAGAGAAATTTGGCATTACATCACTTGCTCACCAATGGATCCTCTGCAGTGAATGGGTGCCGTCAGAATGAGTCAAACGGCTGATTAAAACATCACAATAATCCACAAGTAATCCATACAACTCCTGTCCATCAATTAACACCTTGTGAAGTGAAAAGCTGCGTTTAATGAAAAAAATAAATACATGAATAAGGCATTTAATTTTAAACAATTGCTTCCAGCCAAAATATGAGTCCATTATCTGAAATAACGCTTCCTCACTTGGAGGAATAAAGCTTGATCTCTGTACATTTCTGATTGTTGACAGAGCGATACTATGGACAGAGGATTCATTTGAAGTTACAAACATCTTGATGGATTTATTACAAACACACAACTTTTCACTTCACAAGATGGTAATTGATGGACTGGAGTCGTGTGGATTATTGTGATGTTTTTATCAGCCGTTTGTCTCATTCTGACGGCACCCATTCACTGCAGAGGATCCACTGGTGAGCAAGTGATGTAATGATACATTTCTCCAAATCTTTTCTGATGAAGAAACAAGTCATGTACATCTTGGATGGCCTGAGAGTGAATACATTTTCAGCAAATTTTCATTTTGGTTGGTAGCTATGTTATTTACTATGCTAACAACGGGTATGGTTTTATTTGTAAGGTTAGAAGACATGCAGTACAAAGTAATCGTATTACACATTTAACTAAGGGTTATGTTCAGGGTTAACAACAAAACAACATGAAAACACAGAAATAACATACAAACTGGCTAGACTAAGAATGATGGGATATTGAAGGAAACAATCCTTAAGGGTAAAAAAACATTTAGGAGGGGGAAAAATCACCAAGACACCATGTCCTGCACATTGCATTTAAATATGGATCATTGCAGAACCCTGCCATCAAATTCACAATCAGATCTATGTGTTGGGTCAGTACCAGCCCAGGATGCTAATTTGGTTGGGTTGATCAGTGAAAGTTGGCAGGGTTCTGGAAGACAACAGGGGAGGGGAATGATGTAACAGACTGACAGACAGTATATAAACGGGACACAGATTTGGGTATGGAGCGGGTGGAAGTTGAGCTTAGGTTGGATTGGTACAGGACTGGACCTGTACTTGTTACCTGGAGAGTACTCATAGCTATCCAAACTGCAGCTAGGAACAAAGAGAGAGCACAACATTTAAGGGCCGCAGGACGTTTCTCTGTACCCCTTTAAGAAACACAGTTCTATTTTAAAGGAGTTGATAATCCATGAAAGAGTTTTTGATATTAATCTTCCAGTAGACATGACAAGTTAAATGCGGTGTTAGCTACTTCATTATTATTATTATTATTATTATTATACACATGTATTATATACAATTACTTAATCAAAATTTTTCTTATAATTTATTTGCTCAGTTCTACAAAAAATCATTAATAATAATTGTTTATTATTATTATTATACACATTAATTAATTGTCTTATTTACATTATCAATTATTCATAGCAACCATTATAAGTCTGACAACAGTAGACAAAAACAGCAGTAGAAAGGAAATAAAATAAATAAGAAGCTTGTTGAGGAAAACACATGTATTATATACAATTACTTAATCTCAATTTTTCTTATAATTTATTTGCTCAGTTCTACAAAAAATCATTAATAATAATTGTTTATTATTATTATACACATTAATTAATTGTCTTATTTACATTATCAATTATTCATAGCAACCATTATAAGTCTGACAACAGTAGACAAAAACAGCAGTAGAAAGGAAATAAAATAAATAAGAAGCTTGTTGAGGAAACGTTTCCAAGCATTCCATGTTCAGTCTTTCTGGTGGATTTAATCAAATAAAATTGAAAGCATTTGTACTCATAAAGCACTAATATTCAGGTCAGGTTTTTCATCTGTATGCCATCAGAAATAAATAATTGAAGGCCAATTGCAGAGCAAAAGCTTTAGCTTGGTTCTGTGAAGAATAAACAAATAAAATGAGAAAATATATGTCTCATGAGACATCAGTATGGGAAAAGTGCCTTTGCTCAGTTGCTCTGGATGATTAATCAAAAGTTCAGGACGTTATGCGGAGCAAAGTAGCAAACTAAAATTAATATTTCAAACGGTTCCAACAATCTTTAAGAACAAACACAGAAAGATTGTAGTTTGAGATCGTCTTGATGTGCGAGAGGTTATCAGCATGCTTTTCACATGCAGCTCACTTCTCAAGGATTTGCCCTTCCTGCCCCTCATTGAGAGATAGAAAAGAGATTTAGACGAGACAGAAGCTTGTGAGAGGAGATAAGAACAGCCTCAATACCTTGAAAAAGCCTCTTCCAGACCATCATCCATCTCCTGAAAAGAGGAGCAAAATAGTAGTCGAATTGTAACAAGACGAGCAAAGATAATGGTCAGCAGTCACTCGTGAAGTATCCTCCATGTGAGTCTCATTTAAGAGAAAAACTGGTGTACAAGGACAAGATCTTACCCATAGGGTGGTGCTGTTGTTGTTGGGTTCGGGAGGATTGTCCACATTTTCCACAGCAGAGGAGTAATCATCAATGTCCAACAGGTTATCTGTAGCTATTGCTAGAATAGATAAACAGCCCATTAATGTCAAATGCTAAAGGGATAGATCACCCTTAAAAAAAAAAAATAGAAGAGGAGGCACAGAAAGTTTAAGGAGTTTGTACCTCCTCCTTTCAGGCTGACCGATCTCTCCGACTGTGAGCTGTTCGACGTCTCTCCAGCTGAATCCCATTTCACACAATTCTCTCTCTCTGAAAGTCGAGCAACACATGAATTAATTTCATGCTGTACCATAAAATAAAACAGGAAAATATACTTACATTTCACTGAACACTAAACGAAAAGTTCATCCCAAAGTGAAAAAAAAATCACTAGCACAGAATGAGAGTACAAACAGCTGATAAAAACATCACAATAATCCACACAACTCCAGTCCATTAATTAATGTCTTGTGAAGTGAAAATCTGTGTTTGTAAGAAATGCATTATTCAGGCATTTTAACTTTAAACTGCTGCTTCTGGCTAAAATGCGAGCCCATGGTCCATAATAACGCTTCCTCCAGTGAAAAAGTCCATCCCCTGTTGTCCTCTAACATCAAAATATTTGTTTAGAACAGTTTTCACTTGTAAACTGTGCTTGATCTATGCATATTTCTCTCCTGATTCAGATGAGATGACTTGTATTTTAGCCAGAAGCAACGATTTAAACGTAATAAAGTATTTATTTTTTACAAACACACCACTTTTCACTTCATTAAGATGTTAATTGATGGACTGGAGTTGTGTGGATTATAGTGATGTTTTTATCAGCTGTTTATCTACATCTTGGTGAATAAATTTTCATTTTGCTAATTTTCCATTCCTTTAAGTATTAATTTTACATTGTATTCTGGTCACATAATTTTAGAAAATTCGTAAACTTCAAGATATATAAGGAATGTCTTTGTGATGCATTGACTGGCTTCGGTTCACCAAATATACAAATAAAATCATTGCGTGCGTGTCCATCTTTTCTACAATATGAAAAGGCAACAGAGCAATGGTCTGACTGCTATAATCAATCACGACAGCCTCAATGCTCTGAGAGCATATACTTCAAAACAAAGTGACAAATTATTTTCCACTTGTGGTGTATGATCCTCTGCAGTTACATACGACCTCCATATGGTTCTGCAGAGAGATATGACACGCTGTACCTTCTTTGGCAACCTCCCAGAACTCGAAGGCCACTCTAAAGGCCTGGGCCACCGTGAGCGTGACTGCCTGGGCCTGAGAGAACACAACAGGACAACAACGAGTCAGTCAGACAAGGAGGAGGACTGCAGTATCTGTACATTATACGCACAAGAACAACATACAGATACAACATATATGCATCTATGCATTTCAACATCAGTCATCAGTGGTTTGCAAACTTTTTAGACCAAATACCATTGTTAATTCAAATCAAACCAAAATGCACAGAAGTAGTCTTATTTTCACACAAAGCTATAATAAAACAACTAGATCAGAAACTAGGAATCTCTCTCTCTCATATATATGAGAGAGAGACATATGTATGCGTGTATGTATATGTATGTATATGTGTATATATGCACACACATACATATATATACATACACACATACATACACATATAAGTGATAAAATGTTGTGTTGCAAAAATGAGTACACCTTCCTAAAAATTACTAAAGAAATATTTATTATATTATGAATATATCATATATAAACATAAAAGCTCTGTTCAGAAACCAAGTGAGCATAAAACACATTATGGTAACTATTGGAGCCAAATTAACAAACAAGTAAATAAATAAGGTAATACATTTTATATGTATTACATTATACTGGAAATATTAAATATAATATTTTTATACAATGTAATTTATTATATTATGAAATATATTGAATATATCATATAAAATATAATAGGCATGTTGTGAAACCTAGCAAGCTGCCTTACGTCTGCAAAATCACATCTGAAATAACAGCACAGCATTTCAATAAGCAAAAATACATTGCACACACAAATACTGGGTAAAATCTTAGATTTAGAAATGGTCAGTAATTATGTTGACCTGCTTCTGTATCAATACTTTTCAGTATTGAACAAAACAGATTTATAATTGTCAATTTTCTCAAACTCTTCAGTCACAGACTTGTTTCACCAAGCTTGTCACAGTGCATTCTGGAAGTGTGTTCTCTGAAGATTACATGCAATGTTGCCTTACACTCAAGTCAAAATAATGTATCTCTGAATTTACCCCGCTTTCTGAACCGCCTTTGCATCAGTAGTACAAAGTTTATGGTGCCTTCAGATGTCGCCTAGGTAGGCGGCTCACTAGGAAAGCTTTTGTATCTAACCCTCAGCATCTAGCCTTAAACAGACATGTTTTTGGATGAAGTGCTATGCTTTGAAGAACAGCCTGTCCTTCAACAGACACAAAGTAATCTAGTCAGCTATTCTGAAAAACTGTCCCCCTTCTTCATGCTTTGTTTGACTCCTTTTGTTCAAGTCAGAAGTCTTTGTGGTGACTGAAGATTCACAGCTTTCATAAGGAAAGCATCAAACACTCACCACTTTCCGTTTGGCACAGAAGAATGCATGACACTCCAGCGTCTCATTCTGCTGGTTCTGAGCGATGAAAGCAAACACTTTGTCATGCATCTTGTCAGCTGTGCAGTATGAAATCCTGCAGGAAAGGGTCATAAAACAGACCAGAGTTAAGGACTTGCAGTCAGTTTTGAGTAAACAAAAACAATGTTTTGCAGAGATATGGATATGGAGCAGACACAGCTGTCTGCGCTGGAATTTCAAGGACTGTTTTTTTGAACTACTGTTATACACTGAAGAACTGACGGCTGCTGTTTTTCTTTAAACAAATATAGGAAGTGAGTGTGTGTGTGTGTGTGTGTGTGTGTGTGGTAAAACACTGGATGGCAGGATAAATAATAAATCTCCACTGTAGGTCAGACACACTACTTCTCAGAAGAGGACGCATACAGAAATCATTCCTTTCGTAGTCTAATGTGGTTCAGTTGCACAGCGAGTGAATGTTTAACAGGCAGGTGAACGTGAGAGAAGTCGTGCCGGAGGTGTGTGGAGTTCACCTGTATATGGAAATGTTCTCGATCAGCTGGTTGGACACACTGTCGCACAGGACGATTCCCTGAGGAGACACTTTCAGGATCACTTTAGGCAGTTTCTTCCCGCTGGCTTTGGCCTAACAAATGAACAATAACATATTTGTGCTTGTCCATGCAGAACTTGGTTCTTGATTCTAGGGTGTTCTGTGTAATTACTATGGAGATTATGGGTTTTCTAAGGTGTTTTGTGTGATTTATTGTGTTGCTATGTGGCTGCTAGGGTGGTTTTAGGGGTCTCACTGATATATCTTCATATCAGAGCTATATGTCAAATGACAGAACTCACAGTGGCAACAATCCTCTTGACAGCAGCAGCTGAGAGCTCCTCGCCTTTGGGTTGGTCCACCAGAGTCATGCCCAGATGCCGAAGGTTAAAGGTCATTCCCTCCAGAAGAGTCTCTCTCGTGTCAGTCCAGTTCTCAGGGAGCTCTGGACCAAAGGGAGAAAAGACGAATGGAGTGAATGGTTTATGAGGTAACACTAAACAGCTACAAAAACATTCACACATGTGGGTTAAACCAAGTCAGCACAGACAAACTGTAAACAGCTTCAAAGTGCACACCAAAGACTTGTGCTGTATAAGTCATAAACAGTTATGAAATATTA
>NW_015647488.1:1269520-1270706 GCF_001515625.1 Sinocyclocheilus rhinocerous
TATAAAAAAAAAAAAAAATAAATAAAAAAAAAAGCACTGCATGAGCAAATATTTCTTGGAATCAACCTTTGCTCTAAAGACTCAAATATTCCAGGCCAAAAAACATTTTGGATGCCTCTGTACATCCTTATTTCCAGGGCTGACTCAAAACAGTCAAAGGTCTGGAGCAGCTGTAAGAGATGGTAAGTTCAAGAAATTAAATGCGTCTTTCTTGAACCAGTGTTTCTGGTAGGGCTGTGCGATATTGAAAAAAAAATGCGATACGCGATACCTTGTTAAAAAATGCGATATTCGATATGCGGGGGAAAAAAATAAGAACAAATACACAATTTGCAAGCATAGATAAAATAAATAGTATTCAGGTACAGAAATTTAATATGTGTCTGTTCAAACATGAGGAGGAGATGCGAAAGACGAATCAACTCTGTCTGAAACGCGTCTCTGTGTGTGTGTGTGTGTGTATGGCGCGCACTTCGTGCCAAAATCAAACGTCAAACCGAACGTCTATCCGAACGTCTTGAGCTTTGAGCGTCTTACACTGCGGGTGACCCACGTGATGACCAGACGCGACGTCAGCGTCTTGAAATTAGCTGGTTTTTAAACATGTAAAGAGACATGCTGCTGTGTAAAGGCTATAAATGGACTTTACAGGCAATACATATAGATATTGTTCACCTAAAACAACACTAAATATTTTTTTTCTGAATCCTGTGCTTGAGTATGTGTTTTACTTTCAAAGAGCAGACATACTGTACGTTTTTATTGTTTATAGTATTATACAATGTTCACAGTGTTACATATAACAGAAAATTGAGCTATAAGCACCTTCATCATGAGATCAGGTTAGCCTACAACAATTAATTAAGCTATTTTACAAATGGGAATACAACAAATTCATGACAATGTTTTATATTCAAGCTACCAATAAAATTTATAGTGAAAAGTTCTTTAAAAGTATCTGGAATGCAATAAAGTAATTTTAAATCAGTTTTTAAAGCGTTTGCGGCATGGATAAAAAAATACTAATAGGCAAATAAATAATTCACATATCAGACAAAATTGCATTGCAGTAAATCCTTTAAATTTTAAGGTATTCAGAACAGAGGAACATAAAAATCAGAAAATATAAGCAGCTATACAAATATAGGCCATTATATTACATATAGCCTATGCCATTATAATTTGT
>NW_015647488.1:1270770-1292015 GCF_001515625.1 Sinocyclocheilus rhinocerous
TGTCAATTTTTGAAAATTGTAACCTTTGTTAGAAAAGTAAATAAATAATTTAATTGTTTGATTGTTATATGTAACACTGTGAACATTGTATAATACTATAAACAATAAAAACGTACAGTATGTCTGCTCTTTGAAAGTAAAACACATACTCAAGCACAGGATTCAGAAAAAAAATATTTAGTGTTGTTTTAGGTAACAATATCTATATGTATTGCCTGTAAAGTCCATTTATAGCCTTTACACAGCAGCATGTCTCTTTACATGTTTAAAAACCAGCTAATTTCAAGACGCTGACGTCACGTCTGGTCGTCACGTGGGTCACCGGCAGTGTAAGACGCTCAAAGCTCAAGACGTTCGGTTTGACGTTCGATCGGTCGGTCGGTCATTCGAACGTTTGATTTTGGCACGAAGTGCGCGCCATAGTGTGTATGTGTGTGCGCACGCTTTGCACGTGTGCGGCAGAACGGAAGAGACGCTGCGCGAGATGCGGCTTGTGTGCGCGCTTCAGGTGTGAGTCAGACAGCAAGACGAGACGGCAAAGAGTTGTTTTCTGCAACTTATTGCACTTAACTCTTTTTAATGTCAAGCAATTCTCTGCTATATGTGTCGAACTAAAACTTTGACCTTTTGCAACGTTTTGATTTAAGTAGCCTATTATTAAAATGATTCAGATATTGCACGCCCTTGCGATATGCATATCACGATATTTACATTTGCGATATTTCGATATATCATGCAGCCCTAGTTTCTGGCATCATTTTTTTTTTTTTCAATTTCTATCCTGAAGTGTCTTTTCTCAGATCATCTTCACTAAAAACAATGTGAAAAAATGAAAGTATAGCTTAGCCTACTGCACATCTTTGGGATGAATAATTTGGTTAGGTTGACTAATACAAATACATATATACTGTATTAGCATAGTATGTGTTTTGAATACTCAGTTCTTCTGAGAATCTTTTAGTTGTAATGTTGATGCCAGGAATGTGTTAATTATATAAAATGTAAATATGAACCTACAACACTTCTGCCTTCACAATCTGCATAATTTCCCAATCTGATTACAACACATTAAGCTGTTTCAGCTATCCATTAACTAAGATGCACACAAATAAACGCTCTCATTATTTCTGTTGTTTGGCTCTAGTAACACTACCTGTGGCTCCTGCAGTCACCTGATTGCTTTTGGCAGTGGAGCTATAATATTTAAAGTTCAGAAAATCCCCAAAGACAAATTCTGGGAATTACAACACAAAGGCACCAAGCCGAAACAGACAAGACATTTTTTTCTTTTAGTCAGATTTGTTAAACACAGGTATTCAAGTCAAAGTACATCCTATTGTGTTCATTTTTCTATATGATCTTAAATTAATGACTTGTTAAACACAGGTGTTGTTGTTGTTGTTGTTGTTAATAAACAGGCATTTAAGTCTCAGTACATTCTATTGTGTTCATTTTCTATATGATCCTAATTAATGATATTAAATGTTATATTATAAACTAAAACAATAAGAAAAAACAAACAATTTTTATATATATTTTTAATAAAACCTCAAATGCTTAAGGTTAAGCTACTGTACCACCTGTTCAATGAATTATACATATTTACAGGAATCACTATCACAGGAAATAGTGAATCATTCTCAGAAAGCGATTGTTGATTTTTGTGCACAGCCAACGGAAAAATGTCACGACAAGGGCAAAATTTACAGCTCTAATGTGGCATAAACAAAACTAGTCACACCAAAGACGATCAAATCTTTAAATCCCTTAGAGAAGCTGCAGGGTCTATATCATTACTTTTCCCACAGCTCCTGAAATAACATTCATGCTGAAATTATTGACGATGCTCTACAACCCCAGCATAAACCCAGGGTAATTCCGTAATTCACAGACACACAGAGATAGAAAAGGGCGTAATAATACAGCCCTGGTGACATACTGATTAGTGACACACCCAAAGGCCCTTAATCACAGGGGGAAGCACCATTAACCATTTCCCTTGAGGACCATCCAAGGGTGGAGTGACCCAAACCACCGCCTGCCTCCAAGCTCCAAAATCAGAAAGTCAACTCTGGCTGTTTGGCTAGACATGATTACGGTGCACATTTTTTTTTTTCCTGAGGTCATGGTAAGGTTGGGAGTTATTTCAATCTTGGCCAGATAGAGAGGAAAACATTTCCTTTGGTTTATTTTTCAAAATGGAAAAATAAACAGCACTCTCAGAAACAGGAAGTCACAGTGAAGGCTCAGGCTTTGCCAGAATGGTAAATGTTTCCAACATCAGCAAGCTGCCAGTGTTTATAGGTTGTTCTCTCAATGGGTGAGGGATGGAGAATAAGACACAATTGTTTTAAAACACAAAAACATTCTTTTGTTGATCTACTGACCTACTTTTAGCTGCAATACAGACTTCAACTCATTTTACTCCTTTTGGAGGAATGCAAACAAAGATCTTTTTTTATTTGACTGGGTTGCAGCCTTCACTGTGACTGAATTATGAACACAATCATAACTGTGTACATGTATTCTTCTTGTATTCCAGGTCATGCAGATAAGCAGCTCACAGCCAACAAACAAAGCGCTTTTGTGGATTCAAGACAGAATTAAAAGGGAAATGAAAACGCACAGCACACTTTCTGATCCCACTAAAGGAAAAAAATAAGTTGCCCTTGTAAAGACCAGGCCAGTCCACTTCACCTGCTTTCAAAGCTCTGCTATTGACTTGTCCATTGCAACTTTGAAGAAGTCTTTGTTGAAACAAATGTGTCTTAGAATGGCTCAGATACTGCCAGCAAACAAGTACCTACTTGTAGACTAGTCCAGGATGGATGCCAAAGAGAAGGTAACAGATTTCAGATGCCGACAAAATCACACTGCTGGCTTTGCATCATGTTTACTTCACAAAACCATTGTAGGCAACTTCTCATCATTCTTTTAAGGTCTCTCTTCAATTAACCTTCAAAGACCTACTAGAGCAAAACTGCAACAATTGTTTAAAGCAATTCAATTACAGTTATTAAATAATTGGAAATACGATTATGAAAATATCTCAGCAATGACAAAAAAGCCCATTTGGACTGTCACAACTAGGTAACGGTTTACTTACACACACACACACACATTTACATATATATATATATATATATACACATATACACACAGACATACATACATACATACATACGTATGTATGTATGTATGTATATGTAACCCTGGACCACAAAACCAGTCATAAGGGTCAATTGCTATTGCTACAAATATACCCCAGCGACTTAAGACTGGTTTTGTGGTCCAGGGTCATATACATATATACATATATATATATATACACATACATACATACATACATATATATATATATATATATATATTAGGTTTGTAACGGTATGAAAATTTCATATCACGATTATAGTGACCAAAGTTATCACGATTATCAATACTATCACGGTTTTGTTAAAATTAGATGAAAATGTTCAAAAAGAACTGATACAAAAAATATGCTTGAACTTTTCAGTTTCTCAGCTATTTTATTGAGAAATCACAGAACAGTGTTGACAATACATTTCCGCGCTGAATGATTCTGTGCGCGTGATGTACGCGCTACTGTCTGTAGCCTAACGTTATGTGTGTGCGTTACAGTGCAGCAGCGCATTAAATTAGAACGGCGATTAACTTACCTGTACAATAAGCTGTTTAAAACGTGCATTCTCCCGATTTTGAGCATTCAGTAATATAATCACACATGTCTTGTGGATCGCTTTCAGAGTATGCATTTATTTGTGATTTGAATTGTTTGGAAACGGATCGTAAATGTGGAAGTCCTTCAAAGATTTCTTATCCTGTTGCGCCCTCTATAGGACCAGCGACTAGTCGACGTCAAGCTTAAAGCGTCATGGCAGAGCATTGAAGTCGACTAGTCGATTAGTGGGGTGCAACCCCTAATATATATATATATATATATACACATACACACCTTGCTATGTGTACTGCGTTAGGCTAACCGAGACTTGTCATTTGCACTTATATATTGTTGTTCTTTTGTTCGTTTTGACTGATTTTATTGTCCTCATTTGTAAGTCGCTTTGGATAAAAGTGTCTGCTAAATGACTAAATGTAACTTTTTTTTATATATATATTTCTTTTACTCTATTTTTGATCAAATAAAATGTGTCTTAAATTTTTTTTTATTTTTTTTTTATTCCAACACCAAACTAAAGCAGTAGTGTAAATCTGAGAGAAAGTTACATTTTAAAAATCAATAGTGGGCCTTACTGGTCAATTTTATTTTATTCACACAATTCATACTGCACAGATAAATATTCCTAAATATTTTGGATGTATCCTACTAAAAATTTGAAGAGAGTCAGAGGAGCCCTCAGAGATACAGAAAATATTGAAATTTTAGTTATCTCGCTTGAAGATTTATAAAGGTCAAAGCCACTGCACTGTGGGCCTCTGCATGTGCTTTTCCAGACAGAATATATTACAGGAGGTCAGTGAGGTGTAGATATATCTCGGTATCTTTACAGAGTGTCAGAGAGCAGCTCTGAGATGAACATACCCACATCCAGCCTCCTGGTCCAAGAAAATATGTACTTGCATTTTGCAACGTCCCCCCCTCCTCCCAAAATTCGCACTAAAATAATTTAACAAAAAAAAAAGCTTGCAAAAATACAATGTTTGGAGTTTTGAGGGCTGATGAAAACAGGTTAGTCTAGGTGCCGTGCTCCGGCAAAGCCATTTCTCAAAATTTAGACAGCGTTTTTGGACATTACTGCGGTCTAGATGGGTAGCTCAACAGGGTTTGAGTCAACTATTAATGAACCCCAAAACATCTAGTATCGCATGAAAATTGTGAATCTCGTCGACAGATGAAAATACTCATCGGTGTGTTTCATTAAACAACTTTTGCAGAGAATTTGTATAAATTATAATCAAGATCCAGTTAAAAAACACATTTTACCCACAAACTTACTAATAAAGCTTCACAACTAACGTTATTAGGGAAAACGCCATCTTTTGAGTGCATTACTAAACATGATTAACACTACTGACAAACAAGTTTACATGCTAACGGATCGACAACACGCGTGAAAACACCCCAAACAAAAGTCTCGCTGTTGACACAAATACTCACTCTGGTGTTTGCCTGAGCTCCGGGACTGTTTGGTCAGGCTGGGACTGCGAATAAAAGCCCTTCTGGCTGATTTCAGCACATCCATGGCGAGGTTTATGAGCGGAGAAGGGGCTTCAGGTGCTGCTGTTGGCCATGAACTACGTCTTCTCACTCTCAACTTTGTTGTGGCTGTGTCGACGCCGACATCTGTGGGAATACTTGAGCCTCCGCGTCTCCTGGGCGGCGTTTCCTCCGTCAATCAAAATGACGTTCGAGGTACGCGGCGCAAAGATTCTGTTTCTATGGCAACGGCGTCAAACAATCCACTAGTGATGGGAAGTTCGGTTCTTTTTCGCGAACCGGTTCTTTCGGACAGTTCGATTCAATAAACCGGTTGACCGGTTCTGTTCACCTCGACTTTTACGCTTCAAAATGACGTTCGAGGTACGCGGCGCAAAGATTCTGTTTCTATGGCAACGGCGTCAAACAATCCACTGGAAGCCTCCGATGTGTGCTTTTTGAAACGGCGCGCGAATATCAAACAGCGTCTTAACAGACAGCGGGTTTGTATGAAGGAACCTGGTATGTGCGCCGTAATGTGTTCATTCCTCCCTATAATGCCTGACGAGTCAACATTCATAAGGTTTAGAACACCGTCCGTGTTTCCCACGAAAAACAAATGACACGAGCATAGTGGAATCTTTTGAGCTCATCTTTGTCGCCCTCGTGCGGATGTAGAAGAAACGGTCCTCTATTGAGACTCGGGCTTGTTTTGATGAAATTATAAAATCAAATAAACTATTATGTTCCACTATGGCTATAAAAACACAACACAATTTGAAGGCCCCTCTAAATAAGGTAAGATATTTCAGAAATTTTGAGATATAAGATATTTGAAGGTCTCTCAATATAAGGCCAGCATTTCTTGCAAAGCAAAATTATGACAAAGCTGGCTGTTTTGGCTTTTTAATAAACAGAGACTTGGAAACAAACAGAAATAATAGTTATTGAGGAGGCAAAAAATAAAAATAAATATGATTTCTTCATTTCATGTACTTTATAGCATTTTAATGTTTTTTTTTTTTTTACTGGAATAATAATAATAATTAGTGTGAATAATAATGTTAAAGATATAAGTTATCACTTATTACGTATTTGGAATGCGAAATGAAACTGAAAGGAGTAAAAATCAGGGAATATATACAGGGAAACCCCTTGTAAATGTAATTGTAAAGTATTCAATTCAATATTTCAAGGCACTGTGTAACATAACATAACTGGCAAACAAGACATCATATGTTCAGCTTTTCAACTGGTTTCAACTAAATTCTATTTCAATTTTGTCCAGTAACAAAAAGGACTTGCATTGACCGCAAATACGACAACATTCCCGAATATTTATGCAGCATGTTTGTCAACAAATACAATGTGAACATCAGTCCCTTTTCAAATACATGGGTTTTTTCAAGTCTTCGACTTCTTAGAAAACAGCAACGGGAGGAACAGAAACCTAAAATATTTCCAATTTCAGATCCAACATCTGTAATGAAATGCTTTTTACCTCCCTTGAAAAACAGAGATGTACAATACTATGGTCATACTTCAACTGAAATGCATTCTTAATCACTCCATTGCGACAAACACAATGTTTTTCCATCACAAATACTTCCGTCTCATCTCAATACGTTTTCCCTTTTCTTTTGACATTCGATTAACTTAAAGATGGTACGCTTATACCAGGAGAGTAAAATAAGTCATGCCTCCATTTCTGCCACATAAAACTGTTCAGATTCAACACATAGACGAGGAAGTGCTAAATAAAATCATGAAAGATCTTCATAAAGACGACAAAAGAACCACAACAGGCTAAAGTGCCGTTACCAAGAAAAGATTTTAGGTGTAAGAGCTTCAAAAGTAACCTTAAACACAAGGAGGGCAGTTCTGGTCAATGAGACATCCCTTTTTGTAATTTTTTTCCCTCTCTATTCCTCCACTTATTTTATCAACAACAAAGAAGAGCCATACTAACAGAGGAAGGGTAAATCAAACAAAAATACTACCCCATCCCATTGCTTTGCATACTGAACTATCAAAGAGCAAAGTGGACGATGTGATTGGACATTCACTTCTTGAGTGGCTGGTAGATGGAGGCATTGGGGTCCAAGCTGGAAGGACTGGTGTCCATGAACTTGGAGGAGTAATGTGGGGTCACAGGGGTCATGCTGTTGGTCTCTGCCGAGTAGGTGATGCTGGGCATGACCGCCATGACCTCTGCGATCTTCTGCTTCAACTCTTTTATTTCCTGCTCCTTCTGCAAAATCTGACCTGTGTGCAGGACAAATAGAGAATAGGGTAGTGAGCGGAAGCAGAAAAGTCTAAGAGATATATTAAGACCGGAAGGGGGCAGACCTTGAGCAATCTCTAGCTGTCTCTTGGCATCTCCGAGTGCTGAAAAGAGATCCAGTTTGATTCTGGTCTCAGCACTCAGACTGTTCTCTAGGTGCTGGGTCTTGTCCTGCATGGCCGACAGCGCTGACATCAGAACCTCTGTGTCCTTTTCGTTCTCCTTATATTTGCGTAACTCCTGCACACAGAGTTAAGTAAATGAAGGTATGTTTCAGTCGTCAATATGAAACACAATTCACAACTTATGTTACATCTATAATTTGATGAATTGCTGAGTGAAACAGAATATCTTGAGAAAAATAAATAAAGAGGTAAATTAATCTTAAGGTTAGATTTTATCCATCGGAACTGTATGAAGCTGCTTCCAGACTTGAATGAGAATTTGCAACCAGTTGTGAAGAGGATAAACACTTTGTCCCAGGAATCAGGCCAAATCAGACCAAATATCTGATTTAAATTTTTTTCAGCACATCCCTCGCCATGGATGTGCTGAAATCATATCTGAAAAAAAATCCTTGCAAAGTGTATATTTAATTATATTTTTAAATGAACAACGAATCAGTACCAATTCAAGTCTTAATTTTAAGTACACAGAAAAAAAAGAAGAAAAAAAAAAAGTATTATACTAAGTTTGGGGTCAGTAAATTTTATATTATTTTATACATTTTATGCAGCAAGGTTGTATTAAAACACTTATAAGCACTCAACAGGCATTTATAACGTTACAAAAGATTTCTATTTCAAATAAATGCTGTTATTTTGAACTTTCTATTAATCATAAAATCCTGAAAAATGTATCAAGGTTTCCACAAAAGCATTAAGCAGCGAAACTGTTTTCAACATATTAATAAGAAATGTTTCCTTAGCAGCAAATCAGGATATTATTGATTTCTGAAGGATCATGTGACACTGAATACTGGAGTAATGATGCTGAAAATTCAGCTTTGCCATCAGAATAAATTACATGTTAAAATCTATTAACATAGAACAGTATTTTAAAATTGTAATAAGATTTCACAATAATACTGTTTTTATGGTATTTCTGATCAAATAAATGCAGCCTTGATGAGCAGAAGAGACTTACTGTAACTCATAATCATTTAAAAAAAATAAAAATAAAAACTTACTGACCCCAATCTTTTGGAATGGTGGTGTATTTTCATGACACTATTTTTGCATCACTAAATCAGTTAAACAGTTATTTGGTTATTGAGTTAACATGATCCAGAAGCCTTCATGGCCTAGACAACATCAGCTGAACAAGAAAGTTGGTCCAGCAGTGGAACAAGTTATATTTGATGAAAAATTACAAAGACAGACATTATTTCTTTGGATTAATTGGGCACTGATAAATAGTGCACACTAACACCAAAACAAAACAAAAATCAGTAAATGAAGTAAAAAAAAAACAAAAAAAAAAAGACAGTTTTGATTTCATGTTGATTTTAAATGTCTAGAACTTTCTTTTACAAATCACACACCAACTTTTGTTTTTTTATTCTGTGCCTCACAAAGGCCATCCCTCCCTGAATGCTTTATTCTAAATATTGCTATATAATATTGCTAATAAGCATATTAAAGCAGCATGTCAGCAGGGGTTCTGGCTTACTTGCGCTTTGAGCTCGAGCTCTCTGATTTGTTCCTCCTTTAGCTTCATGTCATGTGTGAGCTTCTTGCACTCCGACTCCAGCTCACGCATGCGACTCCTCAGTGAGTCTGTGCACTCTCCTCTGTGAAGGGAGGCCAGAGTCAAGCCCACCAGCACAAAGACATAACAAAAAACAAGATGCACAAACACACACACCACCAAATAACCACGTTAAATCTATTCCACAGAATATGGGGTTGAGACCATATTTTTGGGAGAACTATTTGTCTAAGCCTCACCTGGAGGCAGCCGCCAGAGCGACAGCACGTGCAGCTGTGGCCTCTTCCATCTTCTTTCTTTTCTTCTCTTCTGCAAGTTGCTTTTCCACTGCGGCTCGCGCTTCCTGTTCTGCCTTGAGCCGCTTCTCCAGCTGCACAATCGTTTGCTTGTCCTTCTGCTTGGCCTGCACAGCGTTATGAAGCCTAAGGCAGAGACATACATAATCAACACCGGCATAAACAACTGCAGGTAGAGAGATGGAAATGTGCATCTGATGATACATAGGCAAGTGTTCCCACAAGAAAATAATTAGCTAGTACTCTACTAATGATTAACAATTGTAGTGATTATCATAAAATTGGGGACCTTGGAAACAGACCTTTTTTTTTTTACTTTGAGTTTGAGATTTTAATGTATGAGAGGTGATAAAAGTACATTGCATGGGTCAAAATGATCGATTTTTTTAATGCCAAAAATCATTAGGATATTAAGTAACAATCATATTCCATGAAGATATTTTGTAAATTTCCTACAATAAATATATCAAAACTTCATTTTTGATTAGTAATATGAATTGCTAAGGACTTTATTTGGACAACTTTAAAGGCTTTAGAATTTAAAATTCTTTAAAATTCCAGATTTTCAAATAGTTGTATCTCGGCCAAATATTGTCCTATCATAACAAGCCGTACATCAATGGAACGCTTATTTATTCAGCTTTCAGATGATGTATAAATCTCAATTTCGAAAAATTGACACTTAAGACTGGGTTTGTGGTCCAGGGTCACATATTATTAAAAATGATTACTGATGGGATTTACTGGTTAAAAAACAAAAACAAATCTCTAAGTGGTCAGTTACCATGGGTCTAAATCAGTGTCATTTTAATATTATTTTTATAGTTATAGTATTTATTAATATTCTGAATGAGCTTCTATTTCTATATTTTCAGTTTTTATTGAAATTTTAGTAATTTTGTAATGTGCTGTTGTCATTTTCAGTGGTCATATTGATTTGTTGATCAAATTTAAAAATAGCAAAAACACATGCATAACAATTGCTGAAATTAAATTTATATTTATTTGATATAATATTAGACAAATAATTTGAAAATGAAAATAAAAAATATATCTGTAAAACAAATTTTAGTTGGAAACTTGATTCTGTAATTATATTATTAATGGTAATCAAACAACAAAAGAGAAAATATCTCGCTGCTCTCAACTGAATCACTTTTGTAGGAATAAATCTACGTACAAGTCTACGTAGTGTTTTGTACATAACATTCAATTTAAGTAGTATTTCTTATTTCTAGCGCTTGAGGTTTTTCACATATGTCTACTTCATTTGTGTCTTTGTTCTAATGTAGTTTTTTTGTCCTATTGTTTGTAATTAGTTTCTTTGCTCTTATATTATCACTGACTGTTTGCTTGTCTTCAGTAAGCTTGAGTTTTTTTTTACTTATGTTAGCTAGGCTAGCATTAGTTTTGTGCAACTGAAAATGATTACGAGAATTATGAAATTTCAAATGGTATCAAAAATGTTGAGATCATAAAAACCTTACTTAAAGCAAAAATAACAATATTGTGAAATATATCATTATCATGAAATAAAATGTATCATACCGCGATATAAAAGGTTTGGTCATATCGCCCACCCCTACAACACTGGTCTAAATAACTATTTAAATTTTTCACAGTGTATTTTTAGTTGAATGGTCTTTAATGCAGGTGTAAATGATTGTCCCTACCTGCAACCTGTTACTTTTCTCAGCGCTGATTAGGACTGACCAATCACAATAAAAAATTCACCTTTAATAAAAAACACCACCTGTCTTGTGGTCCACACTTAATCGGAGTTAGAGTCTCATTTAAAAATGTGTTTTGGCACATATTGGCAAGTTATGGCAACCACTTTTATTATACTTCAAGCAGATGATTTCTCACTTGTTCTGCAGCAACTCGTTTTCCTGGCGGAGCTGGCCGAGCTCAGAGCGCATGCTCCTCTCAGCACTGCTCAGGGAGCTGATCTGACTGCGCAGGTCTTGCTCCACCTGTCTGCTTGCCTGCAGGTCAGCCTTCAACTTCTTTATGTCCTGCTCAAGCCTGCCAAACAGAGAAAAAGGGAATAAACAGGACGAATGCACGCCAATGGCTGAATCAGACCACAGTAGGAGTCTTACCGCACTAATGCTTCTGGCTTACTGAGCTGGTTGTTAGGTATACAGTTCTCCATCGGATCTCTGTGAGGTGCAAGGTTCTTCCCTGCACACTTCTGCTTCTTTTCACTCCTACTGGACGAGGAGGACGGTACGCTGCCATTGGTGGAGTTGTGGCTATGGGGGGAGGAGTTTTTGTAATGTTTGGAAGTGGCAGAGCCTCCACCTCCACCGCCCACCTCCTCTTTCTGGAACAGGTTCTCGGCACT
The DNA here is from genome assembly GCF_001515625.1 of Sinocyclocheilus rhinocerous. NCBI lineage: Eukaryota > Metazoa > Chordata > Actinopteri > Cypriniformes > Cyprinidae > Sinocyclocheilus > Sinocyclocheilus rhinocerous. Next base: position 1,282,587 of record NW_015647488.1, read on the forward strand.
GCTGCCAAGCTCGTTGTTGAGTCTCTTAGTGTTTAGGTGGTTCTCCATATACTCGATGTCTTGTAATTTAGCATCTACAGTCTGTAGGATGTTGTTGTTTATTCCTATGCTGTGCTGCTGCTGCTGTTTTTTGTCTTTCCCCCCGTCTTTGCCCTTCTCCTTGTACTCCAGTTCAGGCAGAGAGACGGGCAGTTTCTTGGTAATAGCAGTGCCGTTCTGCGCCACTATCAACGAGTCTGCTTCAAACATGCCTTTTGAGGTGGCTGCCAAATGAATGAGATTTTAAGGTTACAAGGCAATGCTGTCTGACTGGTAGGACTACAAATGAAACAAATCGGAAAGCATCATGCAAATGAATAGGTTATGTAGTACAACCATACGACTGATATTATTTTTGCAGGATGTTTAATGTGCACAATATGAAAATCTTCTGTATGCATGGAATACCTAGATACCATTAGGTAAAATTTCTGGTATACATCTAAAACCCACTCACTGAGTACTGTTTCCTACATTGCAATGTCCTAAAGTTGACCCTTTCATTCCCAGTGTTATGAATGAACCAGGACTTTTACCATCTCTTTGATTGGGCTGCCAAAAATTATAATTTTTTTTTAATAAAACTGCAAAATAACCATGTTTATGACAACTGGTTTCCAATTGTTGAATCAATCATGCAATAAATGTAGTTAGAAATATTTCAAATTTATTGTACTGTTTCACATAATAGATCAAATATATTACTAAAAATATACACTACTGTTCAAAGTTTAGAATGAAGTTAAGATATTTTTGTTTTGTTTTTGAAAGAAGTCTCTTATGCTGCATTTATTTGATCAAAAATACAGTAAAAAAAACAGTAATATTGTGAAATAGTATTACAATAAAAAAACGTTTTCTATTTGAATATGTAATATCTTCCTGTGATGCAAAGCTGAATTTTCAGCATAATTAATCCAGTCTTCAGTGTCACATGATCCGTCATAAATCATTCTAACATGCTGATTTGCTGCTCAGAACCATTTTTAAAAATTATTATATTATATTTTATATAGTTATATTATAGTTTTTTTTTTATGGTTTCGTAAGAACTATACATTTTTTTCAGGATTCTTTGATGAATAGAAAGTTTAAAAGAACAGTATTTATTTGCTGGTGTAATGATGCTGAAAATTCAGCTTTGATCACAGGAATTAATTATATTTCAAAATGTATTCAAATAGATTATTTTAAATTGTAATATTTCATAAGATCACTGTCTTACTGTATGTTTGATCAAGTTAAACAAAAACACTTTTGAACAGTACTGTACATAAACTATGATGCCAATCACCAACAAGTGCTTTGGGAAAAGAAAAAAAAAAAGATACCACTTGCTAGGGATATGCCGTAATATATTTTTTGTAACATTATAAATGTAATTTCTGTCACTTTTCATACATTTAATGTACCCTTGCTCAGTAAAAAAACAAACAAACAATAACAATCTTTTTAAAACAAATCTTACTGACCTCAAACTTTTGAACGGTAGTGTAAAATTTGTAATTATTCAATTCAAAATTCATATATACATCATGGATGATTTTTTTGTCTTTGTGTCATAGTTTTGTCTTCTTAATCAAATGAAGAAGATGTGACCGTATTATCAAACCGGTCAAACAGTGATCTTACCCTCCTCTGTCTCTCGTTCCTGTCTCTGAAGCATCTGTTGTTCTGGAGGCAGGGCCTGCTGTAGGAGCTGCATGTAGAACTCATTTTCCTTCTGCACCTCCTTTTGTTTCCGCAGACGTATCTTATAGCTCACATAACTCTTGAATCCGAAGCCCAGCGTCACCACGGGATAGCCAATGCTGCAATGAAAGGGTGAGAACAACATGTTACAGAAAACAGAAAAAAAGCATGATTGGTACAACTAGTGATGACTCAACATCAGTCACCTTCAGATAATGGCAACACTCCCATGTGCTGCTATGGAGACGCCACCAGTGTGTTTACAAATACAAAGCTGACTTTGTGTTATAAGTAGTACAGTTACATCAGCTATGTTTAATAATAAAAAATTTGTGAAGCATAATGTGGTGTGACCTTGTGCTTGAAGAGATATTTCACCCAAAATCATGCAAGCCTTTATGACTTTCCTTCTTACATGGAGCTCAAAAGGATAAATTGTGAAGAAAGTTCATGCTTTTTTTATTGATTGGAAAAGAGCAGCATGAACATACTTCAGAATTTCTCCTCTTTTGTTCCATAACAGAAAGATCCTATAGGTTTGGAATGACATGAGGGCGAGTAAAATGCGAGCAAAGCTTACCAGTGAGCTGCGAATGGACGGCAAAGGTCTACATGAAAATGTTTCAAATCCTTGAATCGGATGGCTGCTTCGATGTAGACGAAGAGAATCCAGAGAGAAACAGTCGGCAGACACACACCTCGCTCTGAAAATAGAACAAGAGAGAGGGAAAACTACGTATAATGTTCGACAACTGATCTCTAGCCTGCTGTTAATAGTTATGACATTCTTACGGCATATCTAGGAATGCATAATTCTTCAAACTATAATGACTTCTAGCCCATTAGTGACCTTCAGGGTCATCGGACATCTGAGAGGTTGTATAAAAGGCCACCGGTTGTTTTCTGAGATCAATATTGTCACACAGGTTTCACAAAACAAGCTCTAAGCTGCAAACAAAAACCTAGTTTGCTGAAAGCACCCTCTCTTGTTGAGACATGCTGCAAGTTGTGTGTCAGCAGGAGCAATCACAGTCACAGCTCAAGGCATATTGAAGCAGCATTCAAGGAACAATCACTCAGTGTCAGCAATTCTTTTCCTCCTCTATCCTGAGGTATCACTGAATCGACCCAAGAAAAGGACATATAATGACAGGAGCACTCTGCTGTTCACTCAGAGTTCAAATACAAGAGCAAGGTAAATCTCTAAATGGCAAAGCATACAGCGCTGTTGTGCATTTTGAACAGTTGATGGGAAAAGTATTCTTAAAATGCATTCAAAATTCGGAATAATTTGTAATATATAATTATTTACGGTATTTAGAAGTGCCCACGATAACAATATCGTGCATATTCATTACCGTGATATATCGCATTACCGAATACCGGCACAAGTCTTCCACTTGCTCATATTTTTCTTTTATGCAATCATCAAACACATTCAAGATAAAGGACTATCCAGAGAGATCTAAATGGTATCATTTGCATAAGAAAAGCCCTTTTAACATCAGAAAAGTGAACAGTTGCGTAATATTTAGCAGAATGCTCCTGAATTATGCCCCTGAATAATCAGCGACAAAGGCTTTAGGGTGCTTACACGCTAGCAAAACTTCCGACAGATCATTTCATGGACAGAAATGTGGAACAAATGAAACAGAAAACAGTCATTTGGGTTTCTGAAAGCACAGCTGGATACACATGTCTGCAGTTTTCATTGGTGGATGGACGCCTAACTTTTGGTTACATGATAGAGCACTGCTCTCGCAAACACATTTCTCCCATGCGTTCTCTGCAAATGCACCATCCACATCCAATCAACGGATTCTTAGTGTTCTCTGAAATTCAATCAACTCTAGAGTGTAAGCAGCTTTACTCCTAAAAAGATACTCATGGAATGTCAGACGGGGCTTGAGCGATGTTGACCTACCTGTATGCCACACGTACTGTACCCAGACATACGTGCTGGCGGCGAAGAACAGCCATTGCTTGGGGATGAACAGGAGGCAGATGATGTCTGATGTGAATGCGACACACACAAAGAACACAGAGAACGCCTGTGGAATCAGACGAGAAGTGTAGAGATGATCGATTTAACCTGTGTAAAACATGTCATTCAAAGAGGTATACAATGCTGGTTTACAAAGAACCGAGTCAAATACTCACCAGTCCCTGATATCTAAAGGAATCGTAAACGCTCCTGATGAAAAGCCAGAAAGGCCACAGGTACTCGAACCTGAACTCCAGCACGAAATCGGCCAGCAGAACCAGCACCCAAACGACCAGGAACTTCAGGTACAGGAAGGTACTGCCAGATCAAGAGAAATCATAAGAATAATACAAATCTTAAGCAAACCTTTTTTATAAATGAATTTCGATTACTTTTCCACTCGTCCATAATTACGGCATTTAAGCACTTTTAAAATAATTTCTAGGGAGGATTTATAGCAATATATCAGGTAAATACAAATAAATATAATTATAAATAAATATATTTTTTAAATAATTACATCTTAATTAAATATTATACTTATGTGTGTGCAAAAGTCTCTAAAAAGATAACATTTAATGGAAGCTTGTGTGAGCATCCAAGAGCATAACCACAGACATTTACATTCACTGCAGACATTTCCATGACCCTTCCAGGTCTTTTCCTGACATTTTTAACTGAAAGAACCTCATATATTAAAGGGGTCATATGATGCGATTTCATTTTTTCCTTTCTCTTTAGAGTGTTACAAGCTCTTGGTGCATAAAGAAGATCTGTAAAGTTGCAAAGACTAAAGTCTCAAATCCAAAGAGATCAAATATACTCAGCCAAGACGAGGTTTTGGCTGAGCAGATCTTGGTGGTGTGTATACATACACTCATTTTTCAGATGGGACCACAGATATAAGGCCTCGGCCAACACGGTGTCATGTGGAATAAACCCCCACTCGAAGCATTAAATTGCAGAGTTTAATCTAAACATTTCTAGAACAAGAACAACCTAAAAACAACCAGTCGGTATAGGATTACCTTCATTACATTAACCCAAAACATATGTGTAGGTGGCAGAACGTTACAATAATGTGGCATCAACATATATGACATCTCAATGCCCTACTGTAAGATCGAGCTGAAGCTTTGTATTTTTTTTTTTTTTTTTGGTGGACCAGCAACAGTCCAGCTACCAGTCGGTCAAGCTGTTTTTATATTGTAGCTGGTTGAGCAGCCAATGAGCAGCTAAGCACCAGCTATCATGATCCAAAACACATTTGCACAAGTTGGATCTTCCAGCAGAGCACAGTGATGATGGCTATAAAAGACAACTGCATAAGAGCATTCATGACATGGCTAGTACTATATGTAATACTTATTATTTCATATCCTGCACTACTGAAGCCTATGGATGAAACACAAACGCCAGCATCCACACATATGCTACACACTCAGGCCGGAGTCACACTGAACTGTCATCTGTATCTGACTGTTACCGCTCATATACGGCCGAGCTCAGTTCAGAGACGCCATTACGGTGCGGTCGGTGCCCGGTAGCTTCTCCGTCCGTACCTGCTATGAATACCCTCGGTGATTCGGTTCCGTTTCAACGGGCGACGGAGTTTGCTGCAGTCCGCATTGCGCCGCTTCATTCTCCACCCTTTATATTCCCGTAACTTTGAACACTCGAGGGGAAACTACGTGACCGTCCTAATACTGATGCGCATCGCTACGCGAATGCGGGACTGTCAAGTGTTTTCCTTCCACTAGACACAAAGAAATAAATAAAAACAGTCTGCGTGAGGCCCTCCCATTTTTACTCTGGACGCCTCGTGACGTAACGACGCCGTACGCTCTGCGCTACGTTCCCAAAGCAAGATGGCGGCGTCCTGAGCAGGCAATTCTGATTTTCTGATTTTCGTGTTTATTTTGTGAAGGTAAGTGTAAACGTTGACATAAACTGTGGATGTGACGGTTTCCATAGTAATCCTCAAGTAAAACTGGTGGCATGTTGTGTAAACGGGGTGTTTTTAAATAGAGCACTTTGGATTACGCCAACACATGCCTTCAGCCATGCTTGAGCTGGACGAGAAGAAATAAGAACTTGTTAGACATGTCGCGAGAATGAATGATTATTTTAATAACATTTTTGCAAGTATAAGTTGAGGGCAAGTTATGTCTATGTTTATTAAGGCTGCTTGCTTGTGTTATTTGTAAGTCGCTCACGGATTAGTGTTGGTTTCACGATTCTGATCATTATATTTGCGTTGCACAGTACTCAGTTTTAATAAAACATTACGTAGGCCTGCACAAAATTGGCCATGTGATTGCATTGTTGTGATGTTAAATCATATATATCACTGCAATTATGATGCAATATGATCACTGTGCTGTACATTGTATGTAATATGTAAATTCAGTCATATTTACTTAAAATTTGTTAAATATCTTACTATCACAATATCTATAAATATATTATACTATTATGCAAATATATTTCCACATTCTCACAACAAATGTGGTCAAAAAAAAAAGTAAAAAAAAAATTGAAATTGTACAACTGAAAATAGATTTTTACTTAAAATAATAATAATTTATTATAATATTAAAATAATATTTGAAACCTGTGATTTTATACTGAAAAAAAGATTTGAAACGTTAAAAATCATAACATAAAAAAAATAAAAATAAATAAAGAACACTTTCAATGACATTTGTTTGGTTTACAATGACTTTTTTTCTAGTTAAAGGTGCAATAGGTGATTGTCTTCAGAAATTTTTTTTGTTATGCTGGTTGAAAGTCTCTTCACATCCCGATAGCAATCATTAAGTTAAGTGGTCTAAATGTATTTGTCTGTATTTATATATTCTGTGGAAGGTGTAGGATCAAGAAATGTTCGTCCAATCAAAACACTCGGTCCTAGCATTTTAATATGCTTTCCTACCTGCCTGTCAACATATATGTATTAGCATACCTCTGCGCACCCGGTTCGCGCAGACAGGATACGTCATCAGCGCATTCACGCACGCTGTGCAGACAGAGCAAGGATGGCAGGCAAACATCAACAAGCCGAACAGCCAATCACTGAAATTGAAAATGTTAAGATTGCACGGTTTAATGAGGATGATGTTAAAACATATCAAAACATAAAAATAAATAAATAATCACCTTTCATTAGCACACTTACACAACTTGTTGCTTTTCTCAGTTCAGTTTTCAGAACGCACACAAAAATGCCTACAGCACTGAACCTCAGCAATGAGGTGGTCAAAATGAGGGTGGAGGTTAAAAGGGTGAAGGTGCTTCTCATCCGCAAACTCATCCGGCAGATCTCAGTCCTGGAGAAGAAGAAAGGTAGTGAGGCAGACTTGGAGAAGTTCCGCAGGCGAGCAGCTAGACTTCGGGAGGAGATCCATGAGCTGAAAGCTGTCACGTCTGACAGAGTCACCAAAGCCGCCCTACAGAAGGACATCAGCTTTGAGAAAGTGTGCCGGAATAAAGAGGCCAGCCTGTCCGAACGAGTCATCGCCCGCATTGCCACGCACCCACAGTTCAGCAAGAAAATCCAGAGCATAAAGGCAGCCATCAAAGCCTTCAAAGAACAGAGAATAAATGCATTAAATCCAGAAAAACAAGCAAAAAGCAATGCAGAAAATGCACAAGCAGACAGCGATGATGATGTGGGTTCAGAGAAATCAAACGATATTCATAATGTTGCAAAATATTTCTATTCCAGGTAAATGATCATTTATCTGAAATAGAAAATGGTCAAAATTTTATTATATTTACTGTTAGTATGTTTTATATATATATATATATATATATATATTAAAAGTTTGTTTTATAGCAAAAGCAGACAACTCCAACAATCGTTTTTTGGCAAAAGCAGCAAGAAAATCCAGAGCATAAAGGCAGCCATCAAAGCCTTCAAAGAACAGAGAATAAATGCATTAAATCCAGAAAAACAAGCAAAAAGCAATGCAGAAAATGCACAAGCAGACAGCGATGATGATGTGGGTTCAGAGAAATCAAACGATGAAGTTGATGATGAGAAACTGAAAGAGGATGAGGGTGATAAAAAGACAGAAGAAGACAGGCAAAAGGAGATTGATGTTTCCTCACAGGAGAGCCAGAAGACGAGTTTAGAGACAACAGATGAACAGACCAAAATGTGCCAGAATGAAGAATCCCTAACAGTTGAGGTAAGTGTATTTTAACTGGTGTTTGTGAAATTATTTTATTTTAGGTTGAGTACAGGTGAAATAATTGGTCGAAGCTATAAAAACTATAACTACATGTTACTTCCCAAATAGAACACACTGTATCTCATTATACAATAACACAAATTCTTGAAATAATGTTTCATGTTCACGCAAAATGAATAAACCTCATGTTGCTTCAAATGCATATGTTGATATTTTGTCAGTGGAACACAAAAGGAGAATCTTCACACAATCTTCTCTCGTCTTCTGATGTCTTATGATAGATTTGTGTGGAGAAGAGACTGATAGTCAATACTCACTGAAAATATTTCTTTCTGCACTCTTTCAAATCAAACGTTGCTCCATTACACATTCTGTGTTAGGTAAGATGTGTATGTGTACCAAGATGTGTACCATGACAATAACGTTACTATAATCTGGCAACACTGTTGATAGATGAGTGCCATTATCTAATTAACTAATTAATTTTGAGTTACCATGGCCGATTTCCATATTCATATTCCCACAACAAAATGAGGCCAAAGTCCAAAAATAACCAGAAAATTTGAAACTGTATACCTGAAAATCAATTTTTGCTTACATGTAATAAAACAGGATATTTGAAACCTGGGATTTGATGCTGAAAACAAGATTGAAACTTTTTTTTTTTTTTAAACGTAAAACAACTTTTCTTCACATTCACTTTTTCTAGTTAAGTATAGTTTAATCCAAACACAATGCCATTCAGAAGTTCAATAATAATATTATTATTATTATTATTAATTAAATTATTAATTTTAGACAGGAAGGATCCATAAAATTGATCAAATGTGACCAAAGACATTTGTTAAAAAAAAAATTAAAAAAATGTTGTTTTGAACTTTCTATGATCACAAATGCTGAAAAAATGCATCATGGTTTCCCCAAAAATATTAAGCAGCACTACTGTTTTCGAAGTTGATAATAATAAAAAATTATCTTGAGCAGCAAGTCAGCTTATTAGAAAGATTTCAGAAGGATCAATCATGTGACACTGATCACACATGACGCTGTAAATTCAGCTTTGTCATCACAGGAATCAATTATGGCAACACTTTAGTTTAGGGACCAATTCTCACTTTTAACTAGTTGCTTATTAGCAACATTACTAGCATATTGGCTAAAGCACACATTAATGCCTTATTCTGCATGACCATATTTTAGATCCCTAAATCTTGCCCCATACCTAAACTTAAAGGCACAATATGTAATTTTTTGCCACTAGAGGGCGCGTATTCAAAACAAACAAATAAACAAAGGCGTAGTTTGATGACCCCATGACTGAGTGTGGAATCATGGAAGTTGTCGTCTTCATCCCCACAGCCGACCGCTTCCGCTCCTTCCGGAAAGCAGCGGAAGTAAGCAGCGCTGTTTTATCATACTAGATAAATTTGAACGTTCTGTTATAATGCTACTCTGTGCGGTCGCCACCTGTCTAATAAAATGCATAGCATATTAAAGCTTAAAGCATAGCATATTAAA
>NW_015647488.1:1296152-1298445 GCF_001515625.1 Sinocyclocheilus rhinocerous
TAATGTAAGTACACAAGTCAGCAAAATATATAACACTGTTCTAGTGGTTGGTTTTTGGATTAATAAAAAAAATCTTACATATTGTGCCTTTGATATAAATTTAATAATAATTTATATAAATTTAAATAAACTTATAACATAATAATAGATAATATAAATTTTATATACATATAAATTTAATACTTAATAAATATTAAATTATATTGAATTTATATATATATATATATATATTCAAGTAAGACACGCTCCGTGTCACTAGTTCAAAAATTGCTTATTTCTCTGGATTTAAACATTCTTCAAAACATTTGGGATAATGTAAGTACACAAGTCAGCAAAATATATAAAAACTGTTCTAGTGTTTTTTGGATTTTTTAATAAAAAGAAATCTTACATATTGTGCCTTTAACAACTACCTGACTAACTATTTCTAAGCAGCAAATTAGGAGTTTGTGGCAAAAGACGAAGTTAAAGGGATAGTTGACCTAAAAATGAAAATTCTGTCATTAATTATTCACCCTCATGTCGTTCCAAACCCGTAAGACCTTCATTCATCTTCGGAACACAAATTACAATATTTTTGATGAAATCCGAGAGCTTTCTGACCCTCCATAGACAGCATGGGAACTGCCACATTCAAGGCCCAGAAACATAGTAAAGAGGACATTGTTAAAATAGTCCATGTGACATCAGTGGTTCAACCTTAATTTTATGAAGCTACAAGAATATTTTCTGTGCACAAAGAAAACAAAACATCACGTTGACTGACACGAGAGAGAGTAAATTGTTGAATAAAGTTATTTTTGTTTTCTTTGCGCACAAAAAGTTTTTAAAAAGTTTTAAAGGGGTCCTATTATGCTCTTTTACAAAGTCTTGATTATGTTTTGGGGGTGTACTAGAACATGCTCTCATGCTTGGTGGTTCGAAAAACGCATTATTTTTCACATAATTTACATAATTAAAGGGGTCATATGATGCTGCTAAAAAGAACATTATTTTGTGTATTTGGTGTAATGAAATGTGTTTATGCGGTTTAAAGTTAAAAAAACACATTATTTACCTCTGTAAATAAATACAATTTAAATTCACGTCTCGCACACTTAAATGCCCTTTGTATGGAACATATACGCTCCCTTCAAAAAGGAATCATGGAGGAATATCCGGTAATGTCCACTTCGCAGGGCACTTACAGTCAAATATAACAAACGTATGAAGCAATAAGAGAAACATACAAAATGTGCAGAGCGGGGGTACGCGAGGACTGGAATTGAGAACCGCTGTTCTAGACATGCCGAAAATTTGATGCTACAGCGCAGCAGCTCTTCTTCTTGGTTTTCTCTGATGCACTAACTCTGCAGCAGCACTTCTTCTTCATCGTCTTGTCTGATGCGCTCACTCAACCAAGCGTTCTAACCACAACCTCTCCCCTCCCCACCCCCCAACTATTCGAATTTCTGTAGGCGGGAATTCTTTGTAATGATATTCCAATAAGCCAGAAAAAGCATAATAGGACCCCTTTAAGACTATTTTAACGATGTCCTTACTACTACTATGTCCTTACATAGTTGCATTGCTCTCTATGCAGGGTCAGAAAGCTCTCGGATTTCATCAAAAATATCTTAATTTGTGTTCTGAAGATGAACAAAGGTCTTATGGGTTTGGAATGGCATCGGGGTGAGTAATTAATGACAGAAATTTCATTTTTGGGTGAACTATTCCTTTCAAAGTTGGAATTGGTTGGAATAGAATTGGTCCCTAAACTAAAGTGTGACCTAAATTACATTTTAAAATGTTCTTGTAGAAAAGAGTTATGTGATCATTCTCAATCACAGAGAACACTGGATTTAAGCATCTTTTCAACATACCTAAGCCACTGCACTGTCAGAGCCTTAGATTAAAGGGATAGTTCACCCAAAAATGAAAATTTGATGTTTATCTGCTTACCCCCAGGGCATCCAAGATGTAGGTGACTTTGTTTCTTCAGTAGAACACATATGATGATTTTTAAGTCCAACCGTTGCAGTCTATCAGTCGTATAATGCATGGCAATGGTAACAAAATCTATGAGAGTAAAAAAAACATGCACAGACAAATCCAAATTAAACACTGCGGCTCGTGACGATACATTGATGTCTAAAGACACGAAACGATCGGTCTGTGCAAGAAACTGAACAGTATTTATATAATTTTTTACCTCTAATACAACACTATGTCCAACTGCCTTCAGCGCGCGCACGGCATCTGGTGCGTGAGGTGTGTACGCGCTCTGGCGTAGTTTACGTTAATGGGTGTGTTG
>NW_015647488.1:1298493-1308273 GCF_001515625.1 Sinocyclocheilus rhinocerous
CTGTTCAGTTTCTTGCACAGACCGATCGTTTTGTGTCTTTACACATCAATGTATCGTCACGAGCCGCAGGGTTTAATTTGGATTTGTCTGTGCATGTTTTTTTTACTCTCATAGATTTTGTTACCATTGCCATGCATTATAAGACTGATAGACTGCAATGGTTGGACTTAAAAATCATCATATGTGTTCTACTGAAGAAACAAAGTTACCTACATCTTGGATGCCCTGGGGGTAAGCAGATAAACATCAAATTTTCATTTTTGGGTGAACTAGCCCTTTAAGGTTAAACGATTATTATGATGCAGTTTAATTGAATTCACAGTGCAGATGAGAACCTTCACAATAAAAGTTTTGCAGCTTCTCTTTATAAAAAAAAACAAAAACAGGACAGATTCTCTCTGCTGTACTGAAATCATACAGAACCGTGACCCCAAAACTGAGGTACATACTTCAGAAATTAAATTTTGTGTTCAACTGGAAAACAACAGAATACAGTTTGGAATGAAGATGAGTAAATAATGAAAGAATGTTCCTTTATAGATGAATTATTCCATTGAAATTCATGCTTTTATTCACTCTTGCTGTAAACAGTATTACACTAAAGTACTCTTTACATGAAGGTTATTCTGAAATAAATGCCTCTTACAGGAATCATCTGAAACCGTGGCCATCCCAGAGGAGGTGATCAGGATGAGGAAGGAAGTGAAGAGGACGAGGGTGCTGATCATCAGTAAAATGGCAGAGCAAGTGGCTGCTCTGAAGAAGAAGAAGACGAAAGGTCAGGAATCGGAGGTGAAAGAAAGCCAAGAAAGAGCAGCAGAAATCATGAAAGAAATCAAGGCTTTAAGGAGCCTTAAACTAGATCAGGTGACCATGACTGCACTTGAGGAGAATATTAACTTTGATAAGATTTTGCAGGACCCTCAGGCAAGCCCAGTGGACAGAGCCATTGCACATATCGCCACACATTCCCGCTTCATCAACAAGCACCAGAAGGTCAAAGAAGAAAAAGCAAAGGCTGCTGAAGCTGAGCAGAAAAAGACTGACAGACTGGATATGGTGCAGTCCAAGAATGAAGATGAGGAACCGGAGGAGGAACATGAGGAAGACGAGGAACCAGAGGATGACCACAACAGTGATGACCGTGAGGAGGATGGTGATGTGGCAGAGGAAAAATTGAACAGTCCTATCACTGAGATCCATAAGTCTAGTGTTGCAGAGCTCACAGAAAGTACAGACTCTGATCTTGTAAAGGTGCCACCATCCAAGATCATCACAACATCTTCAGAAAAATCCAAAAGGGTCGAAATTAAATCACAGAAAGCAGAGGCCACAGCTCTAAATGTCCAAAGTTCTTCTGAAAAGTCTTCAACTGTAAGCAAGAAGAATGCTGGTAAAGCAAGCAAAGAAACTGAGACCACCTTAAAGCCACAAAAGAAAAAAGACCTACCTGAGACCAAGAGGGCTGAGGTAGAAAAGCACGATGAAGAGAGTGATTTATCAGATGAGGAGGAAGAGAAGGAATATTTCGACGACAGCACAGAGGAACGTTTCCATAAGCAGTCGTCTCAGTCTGAAGAGAGTGATGATGATGACTTCTTTCTGGGCAAAGTTAGCAAATTCAAGAAACGGAAAAGTAACCAAGGGAAAGTCGAGGAGAAAAAGAGTGAGCTTCAAAAAACTGACAAGGAGGCCACCAGCAAACCTCATGAGACAAACCTTGGCAAATTACAGTCTGTCTTTTGCTCAGCGTTGTCCAAATCTAGCCTGTCCTCTCAGAAAGCAAAGTTTGGCTCTCGCGATGACGGCACAAGACCTTCTCGATTCCAGAACCAGAGGAAAGGTCCTGAGGGTAGGATGAAAGCAGCTCAATATAAAGGCCAAGACCTTGGCGCTGACAGGAGGACGGGTCCATTCAATCCCAACAGACAGACTTTTAAAGTTGCTGGACAAAGGCAAGCAGGACCTTCGGGGGCAGGGAGGGGAAGGCCAGAGTTTGAGCAGAACCGGATTCCTAGAGGTCCACCTGGCAGGATGTCAGACCCACCCCAGCAGTCCCTTCATCCCTCTTGGGAGGCTAGCAGAAAGAGAAAAGAACAGCAGGCACAAATCACAGCGTTCCAAGGGAAAAAGATCAGATTTGATGATGATGATTAAGAAGAATCTGCTCAAATTCATTTGATGCATTTATATTTTAAAACACACAAAAAAAAATCTTCCTGTGAAACTATTTACTGTGAATTTGTATTAAAACACAGATGTAAAACACAGTTGTTCTTTGTTTCCTTGCAATGTTCAAAGCCAATGTGAATTTCCTGTCGCGTCTAATATATATATATCTCATAGATAAAACTGTGGAAAAGGTGTTTTTTTATTTTTTTGTATTAATTGTTACACAGCTTTTCCCCCCACACAGTTTAATTGTTTCAACTGTACAACTTAAGATTTCCATGTACTGAGTAGTGTTAACCCTACAGTATGGCCAATTTGTATTTCAGAAGTTGTAATACATTTTTTTCTTCTGTAGGCAAGTTTTAAGGTTTTCTAAAACTGTACACACAGATTATCTGCCCATATTATAATCCTGAGTGGTGGAAAGAAGATTTGAAATAAAGTGCCTCTCAGTGTAATTTTAGTATTGTTTAAATTATTTTATAGTATTTAATGATACTTTTGAATTAGTTTATATATGTTTTCCTTTTTTATTTTAAAGTTGAATTAATAGTAATTTAGTTGTGTATTAAATATGTCTATTTTACATTTAAATTGTCGGTTTAGTTTTTATTTTTGTTTTAGTTTTAGTAATTTGAATACTAGAAATGTTGCCTTGGCAAGTAACCAAAATAAAATATATTTATTTTTGTTTATTTTTAGCTATGGATAACTAACACTCAGATGCTATTGTTAAACTTATTTTAATGTTTTAAACATGTTTATTTTTATTTGGATTTGTGTACTTTTTGCTTAATGCTTAATTACGTGTATCGTGCATCTTTCTTTTAGAATTAATATTAAAACATCTACTAAATTTAGGCTTATTTTCCAGTTTTAAAATAACCTATCAAGTGCAGTCAGACTGTGTCGGATATCTAGCGGGCTCTAGAGGACAAACTGGTGTACTTAAAAAAAAAACAAAAAAAAAAACAATCCGCCATCGTGCGTTTTCATTGGCTCCAATATACCTACACGTCAGCACTTGAGGGCGGAAAACAGATCGGTGCTGGCGAATGATTTCGCACATGCAAATCCGTTTTAAATATTTCCCGGGAAATCTGAGTTTCGCGGGAGTACCTTTCGCGCGCGTAAACCTCATCCCCTACTTCATTGTCCGCTTCCTGGAGCCATTTTTCGTTCTAGCGAGAGGGAGTTTGCATCGCATTTTAATCGCTTACTATCAAGTGCAGTCAGAATGTGTCGGATATCTAGCGGGCTCTAGAGGACAAACTGGTGTACTTAAAAAAAAAAACAAAAAAAAAAACAATCCGCCATCGTGCGTTTTCATTGGCTCCAATATACCTACACGTCAGCACTTGAGGGCGGAAAACAGATCGGTGCTGGCGAATGATTTCGCACATGCAAATCCGTTTTAAATATTTCCCGGGAAATCTGAGTTTCGCGGGAGTACCTTTCGCGCGCGTAAACCTCATCCCCTACTTCATTGTCCGCTTCCTGGAGCCATTTTTCGTTCTAGCGAGAGGGAGTTTGCATCGCATTTTAATCGCTTACATCGGGTGTCTTAGGCGTTAGCAATTTCACTCATATTACAGCGATGCATTCCTAACACTGTGTGCTTTCATCATTTATGATTATTTTATATCCTCTCGCTCGGATTTGATAGAAAACGAGCCTCAAAGCACAAGTGGGACAAAGGGAACCTGCGCCTCTGAGGATCATGAGAAAGGGGGGTTCCTCGGTCCCAGGACAAGTAATGTTAACAGGGGTTGTTAGAGGTGAACAACACGGTGTTTTTAGCGCGGTTTCCGATCGACGGTGTGCATCTTATTCCAATGCAGCCCGTTTACAAATAAACACACCGCCGTCCACTAATAATGTCTGTGTGCCCGAGGCTTCTGCTGACAGTTTGTACACAACTCCTCTACAAGGAGCGACACATGGGACAGGACTGCGACCCACACTAGGACGACCACCGGTAAGTGTCCGCTTTAATTCGGTGTTTAAAGTGTTGCCCATTCAATCCTGTTGATGTTAAGGCGTTAGGCTAAGTCCACTTAGCCTACTTCTGCTGTCATCATGGCTACTGCTGGAGCTGCTTTATTTGCATTCAGTGTCTGGAGTAGGCAGGTTTATTGTGCAAAACTAATCGGCACGTTTTAGATACTTAACTCATTAAGACCTTTATTGAATGTCCCCCAAAAATGCATAATGACGCATGATGATTGTTTACAACAAACAGACCCATGCACATTTCCGCAACGTAGTCACTGCTGTTTTTACGATTTAACCGTATTAGACATTACTAACGTAAGTGTATCAGACAAGATGTAATGCATTGTTGTTGTTTTTAACTTAAAATTACAATAGTGTAATGTTTGTAACTCGGTTGGTTTTCCAGTTACACGCCTTTTAAAGTTTTCTTCGAAAGCTCGAGGGCAGCTGCTGCAAATCGCTTTATATAGATCTCATAAAGACAATATATAATGCAATATCCACTAGATATGGTCTAATAAGTCTTAAGAGTCAAAGAGTTGAATTAAGTGGAGTCTAGGCCTGGGCTTGTTGTCTCAGGATGGGGGATGGTGTCATTTCTGAGCTCGCGGACTCTGTGCTAAGCCAAATGCTTTGCTAACTAGATTTTTTTTAAATCGTTATTTACTGCAAAAACTCCTGACTGGCATCTGTTTACTGAATAATTTGACATACGCGAGGTCGATGGGGTTCATATTATCCCAATTCAAACGGTTCATCAAGAGATCAAACTTTTGTTTTGTTTTATAGGTTTCAGGACGTGAAACAATACAGCAATTAACGTTACATCTTCTTCTGACTTAAATTTAGTTGTTTTCAATTTAAAAACGACTTATGCAAAACTGAAGGGAATTGCAAGTGAAAAAAGATGGGGAAAAGGAGATAAAGGTGAATGAAGGAACAACAATAAAACTAATAAAATATCATATAAGATTAACTCAATTTTATTGTGAACCTTAATCATAAAACCATAAAAGTGTGAGGCTAAATATACAACTAGCAGCCTTCTATTGTTAATGTAATGCTGATATAAAAAAAAGTTAATAGAGACTTTTTTTTGTTTAAAAATATGGAATTTAGGCTTACAATTTGTTTGTGGGTATTTTTTCTTCTATACAAAATGTATAAGTTTACCACGTAATGAATCTATTGTCTCCTTTGTATAGAGACATGTCAAGCTATAACTTAACATGTAGTGCCTTAAATTCAGCAAATCTGATTTTAAGATCAAACCATTTTTAAAGTAATTAAGTTCTTTTTTTTCTTTTTTTTTTACCGCCTAAACTACAAAATATGCATTTTATCTATACATTTAAACAAGTTGCAATGCGTGTATGCTTTTGTGCAGCACTTTAAAAGTGTGCTTCTTATGACATCAAACTGTATTGATATAAAAAAAGTTAATAGAGACTTTTTTTTGTTTAAAAATATGGAATTTAGGCTTACAATTTGTTTGTGGGAATTTTTTCTTCTATACAAAATGTATAAGTTTACCACGTAATGAATCTATTGTCTCCTTTGTATAGAGACATGTCAAGCTATAACTTAACATGTAGTGCCTTAAATTCAGCAAATCTGATTTTAAGATCAAACCATTTTTAAAGTAATTAAGTTCTTTTTTTTCTTTTTTTTTTTACCCCCTAAACTACAAAATATGCATTTCATCTATACATTTAAACAAGTTGCAATGCGTGTATGCTTTTGTGCAGCACTTTAAAAGTGTGCTTCTTATGACATCAAACTGTATTTCCTATTTAACATGTAATGATGACAGCAGTATTTTTGCAACATGCAAAACGCAAAAAATAGATCTCGACTACATATATAATTATCTCAGGGTCAGTGGTACTGTACGTTTCTCAGTGGTCACTGAGTTTAAAGGGATAGTTCACCCAAAAATGAAAATTCTGTCATTAATAACTCACCCTCATGTCGTTTCAAACCCGTAAGACCTTCGTTCATCTTCGGAACACAAATTAAGATATTTTTAATTGGATCTGAGAGCTGTCTGACCCTCCAATAGACCGCAATACAACTGAAATGTTCCCAAGTCCAGAGACGTAGCAAGGAGATCGGTAAAATAATCCATGTGACATCAGTGGTTCACGCCGGCCAGGGAGCTGGCGAGAGCGAGCAGCACGAATGTCCTCGCGTAGGTGAGCGGGTCGTGACTCGCCTGAGCCACGGCGATGTATGTTGTTTACGTCCAGCTGATACTCTCCAAAATGGCGCTACAATGTGACGCGGAGGAGACGAATTGTTGAATAAAGTGGTTTTTTTTTTGTTTGTTTTTTTGCGCACAAAGTATTCTTGTAGCTTCGTAATATTACGGTTGAACCCCTGATGTCACATGGATTATTTTACAGATCTCCTTGCTACGTCTCTGGACTTGGGAACATTTCAGTTGCGTCAGCTCTCAGATTCCATCAAAAATATCTTAATTTGTGTTCCGAAGATGAACGAAGGTCTTATGGGTTTGAAACGACATGAGGGTGAGTAATTAATGACAGAATTTTGGTGTGATCTAACCCTTTAAGGCTTTGGTAATCGAGGACTGCCATTTTGCTTCCCCCTGGTCTTAGTTTGTTGACTTCAAGTGTTGTATTATTAGGTAAAACTAACATCTGCTTTTTATGCGAGATGAATCCTGTAGAATTTGCTAAAAAAACCAAAAAAAAAATGCACTTCTAGGAGCTTAAAAAGAAAGTACTTTTTAATGGCCACAGACAATATATTGGCATATTTTGTGATTTATTACCCAATAATTTTGCCAACTGTTCCAAATAACGTAAGTGATGGATTCAGTATTTGCAATGAATAATGCACACAGTCTGTTCTTAAAATGAGGAATTTTTAGCATTTCTGTGCTTTTGAATTGTGTAGTTCTTTTATTATGTGATCAAATAACCCTGAAAGATTCTCACACAAACCTGTGTATGACTAAAAGGGTTCAGTGGCCACCTTTCATATTTTCTTCACACAGGCTAAAAGGAGGCTGGAGCTGGACATCACAGACCACCAATACAGCGAGCCAGCTAAATCCCTTCGGAGTCGCAAAGGAGCTCTTAAACTGAAGGTCCCCAAAGGTATTACGTTAGTTCCGTCATTCCACGGTTTTGCTGATGTGATAAGTGTGTAGAGCCACCTATATTAAGTTATACCATCTAATTACATCACCAACCAGCCCTCCTTCCTTCTGCTGCAGAGTTATGAATGATTGAACGACCTCTTACATTTCAGCTCCCAAAACCCCACCGGAGAAGACCCGATACGACACATCCTTGGGGTTCTTGACTAAAAAGTTCTGTCAGCTCCTGGCGCAGTCCACCGATGGAGTGCTGGATCTCAATAAAGCTGCCATTGTGCTCAACGTCCAGAAGAGACGTCTGTATGACATCACCAACGTGCTGGAGGGGGTGCGCCTCATCAAGAAGAAGTCAAAGAACAACATACAATGGCTGTGGGTTACTTAAAAGTGTGGTTTGCATTAAGCACCGCTGATTCTTTTGGACGTTTAGTAGATTTGAGCTCCTAGTAGCACCTTTTGATTTGTAGCGTTTTAAGCATTGACTTCTGCCGCGGTGTTTGCAGGGGCTCCAGTCTGCCGTCAGAGGGTGGGCTTCCATCTCCAGCCATGCCGAGTCACAGCCTGGCCAGAGAGATGCTGGCGCTCACTCAGGAGGAGAGATGGCTGGATGAGCTCATTCAGACCTGCACACGAAACGTCCAGCAGATGACTGAGGAGATCCACAGTCAGCAATATCCTTTACTCTAGCAGTCAGCTGTGATTTCTCAAGTGTGTAATGGTCACTGAAGACCAGAAAATGAGAGCACTAAAAGGAATGGAAGTAATTCCCTGTTCCCTGTCCTTAACCTTTCTCACATATGCCTATGTGACCTATCAGGACATCCAAAGAATAAAGAGCCTAAAAGACCAAACCGTCATAGCGGTTAAAGCACCATCGGAAACGAAGTTGGAGGTGCCTGACCCAAAGGAGGTAAATAATTTTAAGTTTGAATTTATGCATGTAAAGGCCTTTTCACACCGAGAACGAAACAAGTCGAGGACTGTTTGAAATCTTACCGTATATAGCATGTTGTATATATTCGACAACTTCTCAAAAGCCTTGTTGGTAATCCATTTTAAATGCTACAACAAAATGAATGTGTTTAACAACAGCCGTATAAATGTCCATTTAGTGCACTAATTTAAGTGTCACAAACTTTAGAAGGAACACCATAAACGTCCCCCATATTCTTTCATTTACATTTATGCATTTGGTAGATGCTTTTCTCCAAAGGAACTTGCATTGCATTCAAGGTACACGGTTATATTTTATCAGTTCTTGCTTTCCCTGGGAAAAACCGTGGTCTTGCTCGCACCTGTTCTACTGTTGTAGTTGCAAGAAAGCAAAAGTACTTTATAGGGCCTTTTGCACCGCTTTAGTTCCAGAACTAAATGTACAGTACTAAAGTACTGGGACGATTTTGCGCGAACTATTTCCCAGTACCATTTAAAGGGTTGCATTCGCACCGAGAGTGTATACTAAGAAGTGACGTAAGCCGGTCGACAGCAGAAACAAAGAAGAACAACATTAACAACAGGAGGATGGAGGACGGTGTGATCGGAGCTGTGTTTTTGTTGTGTCTCGCGGGTAGGGCTGTGCGATTAATCGAAATCGAATCGAAATCGCGATTTGAGACGTTGCGATTTCCTAATCGCAAAGCCTGCGATATGGACGCGATATTACTCTGTTCCAGAGCATATGCATGACTGCCAGCCTTGAGCCTTGCGTCTACTGGGTCAGATCGATAGTTAGGCAAATTAAAACTAAAGAAAAACATCTGCAATTTAAGCTTCGAAATGACAGACAACGAACAAAAAAGGTAATTTCCAAGAGCTGCGTCACAGCGCATATCAAAAGCTCCCGTATCGGTTCTGTTTTCAGTACTGGCGAATAAAAGATACATTCTTAGATGTTTTTGTTAGTACGTGAACGTTATCTTACACATTTTATCTCCCCAACAGATTAATTTGAAATAAGTTTATGATGCATGTTCGCTATTCCCAATTCAGAAGAGCGCACACACAGCCTGTGTCTGTGAATGCTTCTCATACTCGCTCCTCTCTGCCCCACGCGGCGCGAATCCCGCGTCACGGACGAGCCGTTCATGCTTGCCGCACTCACGCAGCCTGACTCGTAATGCTCGTTCATACTCGCACCCGGCTCCGCACCGCAAGTCTTCACGAGCGCATCTGGCAGTATGGATGAGGCTTGACGCACGCGCGCAACCTGTGTCGACTCGCGCCTGGCTCCGCGTTTAAAACGAATGTAAATTCAGTCTAACTGCTTGCTAATTTCACTTGGATGAAATGAAAAATTCAAGACATTTTCCACTTGCTCTTAAAATCCCAAATACTTAAAATGAATAAATCAGCCTATGTAACATATGTAATACTTGAATAATTGACTTAAGAAATACAGTTCATTTATAAAAAATAAACAAATATTTTCTGTGAAATTAAGTTAATTCTGTAAAAGTAGTTATACCATTATAATCGTGCCTGCTGAA
>NW_015647488.1:1310052-1326113 GCF_001515625.1 Sinocyclocheilus rhinocerous
GGGTGAGGGCGTTTTCGTATGCGTTTGGCCAATCAATGTCTACTTATGTCACGATTAGTACCAGTTGTGCTGGTTAGACCCTGCTCCGGAGTAGGAGCTAAGTTGGTTCTCGAAAAAGGCAGTCCGGTACTAAAATCGCACCCAGTTCCGGCGGTGCGAAAACGCCAAAAAGTGGGTAGTTCCACAATTAGTTCTGGTACTATGAAAAGGTTCCCGCGGTGCGAAAGGCCCTATTGAAATCAGAGAATAAACATGTGTGGTGTCATTTCAAACAAAATCTGGCCAAAACGAAGGTGTTTGAGTTTTCTCGTCAGCACAAACTTTCCGGAAAGCTTAACTGTGCCTTTTAAACGCCTTCAAACTGTTATTGATCCATGATTGTTATGTAATAGGTGGGTGTGCTTGGGGCTCTTGGGGTTCTTCGACATGGAAACCTTTTTTTTTTTTAATTGTTTTTTTTTTTTTTTTTTTTTTTTTCTTTAAACTCCATCTGACACAGTTTTCAAATTAAACGTTCAAATTTATAACGCAATTAGTTTTGTATTTAGAGTATCATTTCATTAAAACTTTATTATATAAAATATTTTTATGTAATCTAAATACAAATAAAAATTACAAATTTAATAAAAATGAAAAATGAAAAAAGAAATTGAAAAAATTGGAAAGAAAATCTTTCTAAAGCTATACTTTTTGTAATCTAATAGTCCATTGAGGTCAGACACAACAAAACGTATAAATACGCTGGAGTGGTGAATAGGGATGAGTATTAAGAACCAGAACTAAATTGGTACAGATTCCTGACTGCTTAGTACTGTAGTATTGATAACTGTCAAGGAGTTTCTGTATTTATTATCGGTATTCATTATCTACTGACACAACCACATAGCAGCCATGGGACTTGCTTAATGTTAAAGAATTAAGCACAAGAAGTCAATGTGCAGCTCATCCTGACTGTCTCTCACAACGAATCACCTCTCAGACAGCATGCAGTCCTGATTTTAGTTCTTTCACGGCTTATTGCACCTAATTGGCCAAAATGCACACCTTGGTGAGTATTCTTGTAAACACAGTTGATAAGTGAATGTAACTGTTGGGAACGAATTTGGATTTTGGTATGTTGGATTTATGCATTAGGTCTTAAAGGCCTGTTTTGAATGGTTATTCATATTTTCAACTGTAGGGAAATAAAAAAACAAATTTGCACCATTTTGGAGATTAATATTAATAAGGGCATTAATAAAATCGTAACAATACAATCTTAGGCAAGAGTATATGGTGAGCTTTAACAGCTCTTGGCATATTGAGTCGTATATGGCTGTAATGACTTTAAGTTGAGTGAATTGGATGTTAATTCAATAACCACTCAAAACAAATGATTCATTGAGTGAGTGAGCCATTTGTAACATGAGTCAAACTCATTCGAGTCAATTTGACAGTTAAAAAAAAAACAACAACTCTTCATTGGAGTCATTCATTCACAAACCGTGTAGTCTAGATTTGCATTGTCATGTTCAATCAGTAAATATAACACAATAAAAAGGTTGACTGATTGCTGATATGACATGAATAAACAATTCTTAATTAATTCGGAGAGCAAAACTAAAATAATCAGGATTGAAACTAACATTTGGCAACTAATTTGTTACCAACCATTCAGAACTTTTACAAGCTTAAAAATATCAGAAATAAACCAGGTTATTAAAGTCACAGCTTGTCAAATGCCTCCTCCTGACCTTCAGTTCATACATCCCTAACAAGTGGAAGATGGAATATGACTAATTGATAAAATATTTGAAATGCACCTTATTTGTTGTTAACTGCACAACCAAATCATACTGGATCATTCAAGACTCATAGGTTTCTGCTTATAGGTGAAGCTCCCCATTATGTCTTCAGGGTCAATGAATCATGGTTTGTGGTTTGCATTTGCCTGTTAATATTCTGGCTTCCCTTTACTTAATGGCATTTGTCATTGTAAACTCAAAGGTATTTTTTTTTAAATGGCAAAATGCACTAATGGGCACTTTTGGCATATGTACAATAATACACAAGTGTTGCACACGTGGCATGTCTCCTCGCCAGTGTACTATAGCGTTATTCCAATTTGCTTGTTTCTGGAGGTCCAGTGCTTCCAGAGGTAGTCCAACTCATTTGACCAGATTGCTTTCGTAGTTTAAATGCTCATGTGGACAAATGAATTTGAACAGCCATAAAAGACCGTCTCTTTGCCTACTGACCTGATTCTTAAATGTTACAGGACGTGTTGTTGAAGCGCACTATCCAGACAGGAGAACTTTGAAGTGCAAGACGCGTAAAAAGCACAGTGTTCTCTAATCACTCCTGTTTCTAACACAAACACACAATACCTATGTGTCCATCCAAAGTTGCAAATTTAACTTATGCGCAAAATTGGAATATCACATAAAACATTTGTGAATAAAGCCCCGTTTCCATCCAACGAGACTAAGATCAAAACCATCACTTCCTGATAAACTGGCACTAAATATCACTAATTAAAGTAGGAGAAGCCACTGTATATAATAATTTTCATTTAAATTACTTGCACCTCAGAGCAAGCAGACAAAACGGCATAAATGCAGTCATTGCATTGCTTTCAGAGGTGGATGCTGCTGTTTGGGAATGCAGTCGTGTAAGACAGTTCTGGGAGACAATTATACAGAAATACTTTGACGACAGAGTGTGCTCAGGCATTTCAGAATGACCATAACATTTCAGATCGATTCAAACGAGATCAGTCCGCTATTTAGTTATGCCATCCCATCACGCAAAATCACATGAATTTTTTTTTTTTTTTTTTTTATGCACATGGAGGAATTTATTTGGTAAATGTTTTCATCTTCCACTATTCGCATTAACTCTTTTTCACACTAGTCAAAAACCACCTCAAGCAAGTTTAAACTTTTTTTTTTTTTTTCCCCGAATTTTGGCGTTTGCGTCACTCGTTTCTGATGCAATACTGCAAAATGCACAAAAGCAGGATGATGGAAACCTACACGGTGTTTGGCGGCTATCAGATGTATGGTTTCTGTTTGCTCCTTTCACGTTCTTAAATTGCGCGAGCTTATTTCACAATATTAGAACGAAAGATCAGGAAAAAGCCCATAAATACACCCGCCCTTAGACCCTCTCCTAAAAAGAAATTGAGACCAAAGTGGACAAGACGGATTAAAACAGCAGGTGTAAACGGGGATGTGTCTCCCTCATCTACTTGTGATCTGATTGACCAAAACACATCTTAATACCAGGTGTAAACAGGGCTTAATAGTTACTTTGGTTCTAGTAGAGACAGCTCATTGAAGTGAAAGTGATTTTTTTATTTGTTCCTTTATACTTAAAGGGGTCCTATTATGCTTTTTTTTAGTTAGTCTGTAATGCTGCTGTTTGAGCATTAAAAAAAGATCTGCTACGTTACAAAGCTCAAAGTCCACTTCAAAAGGAGATATTTTATTTAACAGAAATGCAGGTGTAAACGGGGATGTGTCTCCCTCATCTACTTGTGATCTGATTGACCAAAACACATCTTAATACCAGGTGTAAACCGGGCTTAATAGTTACTTTGGTTCTAGTAGAGACAGCTCATTGAAGTGAAAGTGATTTTTTTTATTTGTTCCTTTATACTTAAAGGGGTCCTATTATGCTTTTTCACTTTTTCAACTTTAGTTAGTCTGTAATGCTGCTGTTTGAGCATTAAAAAAAGATCTGCTACGTTACAAAGCTCAAAGTCCACTTCAAAAGGAGATATTTTATTTAACAGAAATACAAAACAAAAATACAGAAATTTTCAAAAACTACAACGACCAACTCGTTTGGACTACAACGCATATTTTCCGGGATGTGTGATATCCCAAATACCGACGAATGGGACGAGACCTGGTTGAGCTGCACTAGAGAAGGCAACGAGTGTTATCACTATGTTGGAGACACGCTAGCTTTCCCAAGGCAGACGTACTTCCCAAGGCAAACGAGAGTGGTTACAATCATCCGGGTTTAAATTTGATTTGATTTTGACGCAATATTTACACTGAAGCTCGCAGGCGGCTATGGTAAGGGGCGTGACATTTTCCGACCAGGCACCGAGTGCTGCCAATCACAACACACACTGGCCCAGCTAACCAATCACAGCACATTTCGTATTTCAGAAGGCGGGCCTTCATTTTATACAGGAACTATTCGAGGCGTTCATGCCAGACTGGGGAGAGAGGTGTTGTAATAATGTAAAATATGTGAATGTGTTTTTTGAACAACCTAGTATGAGAAGCCTCTTCTAGTACACCCCCAAAACAAAATCAAGACTTTGTAAAAGAGCATAATAGGACCCCTTTAAAATCCTTTGTGATGTCCATTCAGAGTTTACAGGTCCACCTGAGTAGCTCCAAGGGTCCCATTGATGTTTTCCTCTGTACGGATGGAGGTGACTCCGGGAGCCTGCTGCAAAACGGCCTTGATGTGAATGGAAATCACCCTGCGTTTCTCAAAGTCTCCCAAGGCAAGAACTACTTCAGCAAAACTTGTACATCAATAACATCTATTCCTTCCGAAAAAAAAAAAAAAGTTTCCTTCAAGTATATTTTCCTGTTCTTTATCTTTTCAGAAGCCGCTACAGATGGAATTGCTGATGGTGTGAAGACGAACGGCAGCTCTAACGGTAGCGTCAATGGTTATGGGCCCCTAACTGGAAGTTCCCCCATGTCACCCCTCAGTTCCTCCTTGTCCTCCATTCTCCAACAGCCAGAGGAGTCCATCCCCTTCGTGCCGCTGTCTCCTGCTCTTCTCAGCGATGAATACATGCTGGGCTTGGGTGATGAGCAGGGCATAAGCGATCTGTTTGACTCCTGCGACCTGGACACACTAGCGCTGGATGACCTGCTCAGGATATGAGCAAACCCAGAGGCCATCCGGACCTGTTTTCAAGTTAGTTGACGGTGCTTTTTAGTTCCTGAATGAAATCTGGATTGGCAGGATTGGTGGGGATAACTACAGACTGAATTTCATGAATTCCTGTCGCATTTGACATTGAGTGTTTACGCTTGGATCTTTAGGTTTACCGCTACAGGATCCAAGGTTTCTGTTGTCTGATACTGTTCAGATGGGTTTCTGTACCCTAATAATGTGGTATTTTTAGTGTGGTGAATTGTATGAGCTGTGTGATTTGTCTATGAACTTTGTCGTACTGGTTTTCCTGATGGCCGCCTCTACAAATAACACCTAAAAGGTCACAATTTCTTCAAAATAGAGTATTTCTCTACTCTCAATGTGAACGTTTTTGTCCTTTTGAGATCATCTCTTGCTTGCTTTCATGGGGAAAAAGAAACCTGCATCATAGGCTATCTAAATATCAAAGAAGATCAGCGAGGAGTTCTTTTATTGAATGATCCAAAGTGCATTTGGTGCTCTGTCAGTTATTATGCTTTATGACAGTGTTCAGTATCTCAGGGCACTGATCAAGGAGCCAAGTGCTTTGTGTGGTGATCTCTGGGTAAAATCAGATCGGAGCTATAGTGTCTTGTCCCCTTTGTTACCAAATGATTTGTGCAAAGAAATGAGGAAAAGACTTGTTCATCCATTTCGGTGTGATTCAAATAATAATGTAATGATTCTGCGAGTTCTCCTGTACTACAGTTTTGGCTCTTTTTTTTTTTTTAAACTTCAGATTGGAAACTGAATTTTGAATATGACCCTTATCTAGTCCCCCTTAATGTTGAATGTATTTCAGTATCTGAATTGCACTGAAGACTAAAGTCTTAAGAAACCATCACGGACATACAGGTACATCTAAAAAAAATTAGAATATCATGAAAAAGGTCAATATATTTTGTCACTCATTTCAGAAAGTGAAACCCATATATTATATAGATTCATTACACATAAGAGTGAAATATTTCAAGCCTTTATTTCTTGATATTGATGATTATGGCTTACAGATAATGAAAACCCAAAATTCAGTGTCTCAGAAAATGTGAATATCGTAAATAAGTTCAATATTGGAAAGTCATGGTGTCACACCTTAATCAGCTAATTACCTCAAAACACCTGCAAAGGTTTCCTGAGCCTTTAAATGGTCTCTCAGTCTGGGTCAGTAGGCTACACAATCATGGGGAAGACTGCTGACTTGACAGATGTCCAGAAGACAGTCATTGGCACCCTCCACAAGGAGGGTAAGCCACAAAAGTTCATTGCTAAAGAAGCTGGTTGTTCACAGAGTGCTGTATCCAAGCATATTCATAGAAAGTTGAGTGGAAGGAAAAAGTGTGGTAGGAAAAGGTGCACCAGCAAAAGGGATAACCGCAGCCTTGAGAGGATTGTCAGGCAAAATCCATTCAAGAATTTGGGGGAGCTTCACAAGGAGTGGACTGAGGCTGGCGTCAGCGCATCAAGAGCCACTATGCACAGACGAATCCTAGACATGGGCTACAAATGTCGCATTCCTCGTGTCAAGCCACTCCTGAACCAGAGACAACGTCAGGAGCGTCTTATCTGGGCTGTGGAGAAAAAGAACTGGACTGTTGCTCAGTGGTCCAAAGTCCTCTTTTCAGATGAAAGTAAATTTTGCATTTCATTTGGAAATCAAGGTCCCAGAGTCTGGAGGAAGAGTGGAGAGGCACAGAAACCATGTTGCTTGAAGTCCAGTGTGAAGTTTCCACAGTCAGTGATGATTTGGGCTGCCATGTCATCTGCTGGTGTTGGTCCACTGTGTTTTCTGAAGTCCACAGTCAACGCGCCATCTACCAGGAAATTTTAGAGCACTTCATGCTTCCTTCTGCTGACAAGCTTTATGGAGATGCTGATTTCATTTTCCAGCAGGACTTGGCACCTGCCCACACTGCCAAAGGTACCAAAAGCTGGTTCAATGACCATGGTGTTGATGTGCTTGATTGGCCAGCAAACTCGCCTGACCTGAACCCCATGGAGAATCTATGGGGTATTGTCAAGAGGAAGGTGAGAGACACCAGACACAACAATGCAGATGACCTGAAGGCCGCTATCAAAGCAACCTGGGCTTCCATTACACCTGAGCAGTGCCACAGGCTGATTGCCTCCATGCCACGCCGCATTGATGCAGTAATTCATGCAACAGGAGGCCCAACCAAGTATTGAGTGCATAGAAATGAACTTACTTTTCAGAAGCCTGACATTTGTTTAAAATATCCTTTTTTTTTTTTTTATTGATCTTATGTAATTCTAATTTTCTGAGACACTGAATTTTGGGTTTTCATTATCTGTAAGCCATAATCATCAAAATTTCAAGAAATAAAGGCTTGAAATATTTCACTCTGTGTAATGAATGAGTAATATCACTCAAGTACGAGTGTGATACCGGCTCTATATCAGCATGGCTGTGATTAGGCCCGAGGCACGAGGCCGCAGGCCGAGTGCCGGAGGCAATCACAGCCATGCTGATATAGAGCCGGTATCGCTCGAGTACGAAAGTGATGTTGCGTTTATACAACAATTCGACGGCACGAGTGTAAATATATATGAAAAACAACAACGGAGTGTCTTTTAAAAACCTTTTTGTGCGGAACTACTTCCTTCCGCCACCTATTCAAATCTCAGTTTGACAGTTTAACGGCTGAGCTGAAGCCTCCGTTACTAATTCGAAAACGTCACTTTAGAGCTAGTAACGAAGGAACGTTGAGTTGCTTCATTAACTTATTGTATTAATTAAAAGCTCACCGTGTTATGTAGAGTATTGTGTGAGAGAGAGATGGACTGAGCGAGTGCGATTACTTGCATCTGATACACCATTCATTCTTCAGCTCAATCTAATATTAAAGGGGTCATATGATGCTGTTAAAAAGAACATAATTTTGTGTATTTGGTGTAATGAAATGTTTATGCTTTTTAAAGTAAAAAAAAAAACACATTTTCCACATACTGTACATTATTGTTTCTCCTCTATGCCCCGCCTTTTTGAAACGCGTCGATTTTTACAAAGCTCATCGGTCTGAAAAAGCGAGGTGTGCTGTGATTGGCCAGCTATCCAATGCGTTGTGATTGGCCGAATACCTCAAGCGTGAGACGGAAATGTTACGCCCCTCACATACTGTCGAGGCCGTCTCCCGGCCGGAGCGACGAGACAAAAACATTAAAGCCCATTACAAACGAGGCATTTGTTGCATCCAGTGGGGACATAATTACTGATTATAATGACTTATACTGTCTTTTTACGCGTTGCGTTGCATTGCATCGGGCTAGAGTGAGCTGAGGCCGGGCTAGCGTGAGCTAAGGCCGGGCTAGAGTGAGCTGAGGTGGCGGGGTCGAGAACGGCGCGCCCGGCGGATCCAACGAATGAGCGGCAACCACATGTGATGACCCCGGGCTGAACTCCGCTTCGTCCACGGTGAACAAGCTGTTATTAAAAATAACTTCCGTTTTAGTCTCTTTCAATGTAAAAGTCTTAAATGCTGACTCGTAAAACAAGTCACTTGTCGCCGTCTAATGGCGGAACAATGTCACAAAAATCACCATCACGAACACTAATTCCTAATACTAATACTAAATACTACTATGTATAGAAAATATTATTTATTAAATAATAACAACAACAGCCATCATAAAAGCCATGCTCTAATATACAGCATTAAAGTTACATAAAATATAACGTGATGAGATTTTGCCTTCAGCTGAAATTATTTGCTCTGGAACAAAAAATAGATTAATGAGACCAAAGACTGCCAGTCAGATTTACACAAAACAAATTATATCTCATGTTTAACCACTATAGAGACATTAGAGCCAGAGGCCAATTCCAGAAGTTCTGGCCGAGGTGAGGCTGCTCTGGCGGGTTCATGAGCGCTGAATGGCCCCGGACGCCCTGGAGCTCACGTCTCTGAAAACGTCGAAGCAAATTTTCAAATAGACGTTATCTTTATTAACAAACCGTAGATTTGAAGTCTAAACAAGTACATTCTCGACTAAAAACCTTTTAAAACTACATTCCGTGACACAAAAACGGTATTATTTATACATTTTAGTGGATTTGGGTGTCCGCCATGACACTGGCTGTGAGAAATACTGGAAGCGGAGTGATGCAAGCGGTGAAAGGGAGTTCCTGTGGTGATACCAGTACAATATCTCATGGTTTTCAACCAATCAGATTTGAGAACCAAAATGAACTGTTGTATAAATCTATATAATATATGGGTTTCACTTTCTGAAATGAGTGGCAAAAAATATTGACTTTTTTCTTGATATTCTAATTTTTTGAGATTTACCTGTATGTGGTGTAAATCTCCACATGATTATGAAACATTTAGTGTCCCACAGAAAAATATATATTTTTTTTTTTTTTGTAGCTTGCATTATTTCCCCTCATTTTCTTTGTCCATTCCAATAAATTAACTTTTATTTTTATTTATTTATTTTTTTTAATGTTTTTTGGAGAAGCCTCATTACATGCTTATAAACCGGACACCGTTCTAATGCTTAATTTTTTTTCCTCCTTTATTCCTTCAATCCTGCAAATGAATCTAAGCCGATCTGTTACTTTAGTTGTATTTTCTGTAACCATTTTAGGAAAGTTCAATTGTCTAATACTTCAAATGTGAAGTAACTTGTTAATGCAGATTTTGCTCTGGTTAAAGTAAATTATGGTGCATAATTTTGAATTTGTGCTAATGCTCACTAGTTCTCTTGATTCTGCATTGGAATGAGGGTTTGGTCATGTATGCAGCCATATTGCATAGAAAATGTTATGATTAATCACCAGTATGTATTCTATTCTACGGTGCGGTTTGGTTTCCTCCAAAATGTAGATTTTGATCCAAGTGGTTTTTTTTTTGTTTGTTTTTTTTTGTTTTTTTTTAAACAATTAGGGAGTTTTGTGTGCCAATGTGTGTGGAAATGTGAAGTTTTATATGTGGATTATAAACTGCGCATCAATTGTTTGCAAATTGTTTTTAATAAAGTTATGAATTTCTGCATATTCTTCCCTGTAAATCTTGTGTGTATCATTGGTATGATGGAGATGATGAAAAATGATTTCAGTTTATATAACCAGTTCTGTGGTCATGTCCTGATTCCATGCTAAACGTTTGTCATTCAGAATTTGTTCATTCTGAGGAGATGGTTACTGAACATCATAACTGGATTTGTAAAAAATGTGCAAAAAAAAATAAATCCATATCCTGAATGTTACAAAAAGGGAACAAGATGATGTTGCCTGTAAGCTTGACCAGTTTTGCCAGTAGGGTAAGCTGGGTCACTTTTTAGTTTTTATAATATTAACAAGAAATCGAATTCCTAACTCTTCACTCATTTAAATTAGTATTGAATATATTTTTCTATTTCTGCATTAAGGTCCAATGTGATGCCTCCTCTGATGCCTGTTGTCCCCTCCCTTGCCATTAGATGGCATGTTCTCCATTTGAAAGAGAAATGTCTCTCAACCGCAATCTTGATAATGTTCCACTCAAAATCAGTGCAGTGACATTTAATGTAGATCTTAACACTGCTGCTTTCAAAACCAAATGAGCATTTTTTTTTTTTTTTTTTTACGAAGGCTTGCATATTTACTTTATATGGCTTCCTTTAGTGCATGATGAATTATATGATCATTTCAAATCCTTTTAAAGACATTTCGCAGCATTTGAGGTGATTAAATATTTAATTTCATATTATTTTTGTGAGTCCCGTCAGCACAGCCAACGTCATCAGAATGAACAGACAGACTCGTTCTTCCACAGATGTCCCTTATCTTGCCACGTTTAGACTAATGCGCCTCGGCTCCGAGTCTGTCTGCTCTTTGTCTGGAAGAACCAGCAGTGAATGGGCAGGCAATCTATGATGTAATTTGTTTTGAGTGGCGCCCTTCTCATCTGCCTGTAGGGGGCACTGTTGAGACAACAAAGAGGGCCCAGACCCACTTAACCTAATTCCCCAGTTTTGCTTGCCAGACACTAGGTTCATGGAAAGTCACAGATTTTTTCAGTTATTCAAATTATAGCATCCATCCAGCAGTTAAAACAAATGGCTGCAGCTGTTCTCGTTGGTTATGTGAAAACTGATATTTGTGTGCCCTTGATTAATGCTTCATTCAGCTGCTGTTGTCCACACAGGCTCCGGTGGGAAATTTCAAGCCAGACATTTGCAAAGCACCCTTTATTTTAGCCCATGTGCTCGAACAGCCACAGCACCCTGTTGCTGTCACGCAGTGATCTGATTTTTCAAAATGATTGTTTTGTATGTAATAATAGTGTTCTGGAGTGTCCAATTCGTTCCACTAAATGCGTATCAGTGCTACAATAAAGCTGAAACGTGCACACAGCGGACACGTGCGCACATGCACAACATACGCTGCGCCTCATTCATAAAAGCACACGCCGTGTTTTGATGGATACTGATTGGAGGAAGGCTACGCTACGCTGCGATTCGCCGCATTCTATGTCGCCAATCAGAAGCAGGCTGCTCTTCATTCCTCTCTGTTTCAGAGTTTCAGTAGAGTCTGACTGCTCAACTGGATCCTTTTTTGCAGCAGTGGCCAGAGGTCACTATAAACAAGGATAACGTAATGCTGTAAGGTATCATAGAACACCATATGCATGTTTTGAAATCCATCTTATCCAGACTGATTTGTAGTCATATTCCTAGTTATTACGTTCAGGAAGAGATATTTGCACACCATGAAAAGCAGTCATGGGGTTTGCATGTGCTAAATGTAGTAACTGTAGTAATGTAGGCAACTGAATGACTTATGACAGAATGCTAATGAAACTAACTACTATTGATATGCTGTGCTATTTT
This sequence comes from Sinocyclocheilus rhinocerous, assembly GCF_001515625.1. NCBI lineage: Eukaryota > Metazoa > Chordata > Actinopteri > Cypriniformes > Cyprinidae > Sinocyclocheilus > Sinocyclocheilus rhinocerous. The sequence goes on from NW_015647488.1 coordinate 1,321,816, forward strand.
TGATTCTTGTTTGCAAGTTTGATTGACATTATAATTTATATCACATCAGAATCATGTTTTTCAGCATTAGCTGACTGACTGTTATGACAGGACGCTAGTGAAACTAACTACTATTGATATATTGTGCTATTTTTTTCTTGTTTGCAATTTTAACTGCAATTATAATTTATATCACATCAGAATCATGTTTTTCTTTTAGCATTTGCCTGTGTCTCTTAGGAAAATTATAATGGTTACCCAGCTTGAAATGTGTCTTTTTCTTTTGCTTCATTCACAGATGTTTGAGATTTAAACCCAGATGTCTCATTTGTGGACTAAATTAGTAGCTGGACAGCTGCTTCTTCAGACTACTGACCGAATGACCACACAAAATAGTACCCCATGCCCCTTGTGTTTAGCATTATTTAAAATAAATGGCATGCCTGCGTTTTGTTTTATTTTTTGGAAATAGTTGTCTGCAGTTATTTGCATAGACATACACAGGCCTTATGTTATATATACTGAATAACCCTTGTGAAAAAGACATGCTTAATATGCTAAAGTGTGAACTGAATGCAATGTTTTCGGACACTTAATTGTATTTTAATTGTAATAAATTGTATTATAGTTTTTACAATTGTATAAATTGTATTATAGTATTGTATAGTTAAATCTATATTAAATGCATGTAGCTGAACTTTATATTGTTTCCCACTTAAGTAGGACTTAATAAACACATTTTTATTTGTAATTTCATGAAATAAAGTCATGAAAGTGTTTTCTTAAAGCACACTTGGCCTTCTATTTAATTAATATTATATTATCTGCAAATACAATTCATAAAAATATACTTTTAAGATCTGAAGTACACTACAAGTGCACATTCAGTAGAACTAAGAGTGCTTCTTTTCACAAGGGATTTTATAAGGCTTTTTGGTTGAAATACAGGAATTTGATTGATACGGATGTGAGGACACGTCTTTCGCCAAGATTGCTTCTGTTTGCCTATTGAGCTTACATAAGACTGTTTAATTATATATGTGTTTGATACGTATATGCAGTCAGTTCAGTGATGGATAATTAATCGGACAGAATTGTATGTTGTCAGTGAGAATGTGTGTGTGATTGATCCAGATGGTTTAGTTTCCAGATGGGAATAATAGAAGGAATTCTCATGAGGAGTGTATGTACTGTTTGTGTAGTAGATAGCACACATTTGATGGCTAAATATTCTCTACAGGTTATATCATAATACATACTCTCATGGTACATGACAATATACCATGATTCAAAAATGAAAATCGAAAATGAAAATTCTGTCATTCATTTAATAACCTCATGTTGTTTGAAGCCTACAGTGGGCGTAGAAAATAATCACATTTTGTTGCTTTGCAGCCTGAAATGAAGACACAGTTTTTGTTTTATCCTGCTGTATTTGCTCAGTGCAACTTATAACATCTAAGTGAAAGATATAACACATGTCAGAAAAAAAAATTAAAAAACAGAATCACTGAGTTGGAAAAAGGATCACCCCTTCCTAAAAATGACTTGTAAACTCAGCTGTGGTCATTTTGATTCGCTCAGCATGAAAAGAGCTTTCCTTGAGCATTTCAGTCCTTGGTAGTGCAACTGAAGCAAACAATCAACTATGGGTGGCAAGGCACTGTCAAAAGATCTCCGGGATAAAGTTGTGGACAGGCACAAGTCAGGAGATGGATACAAAAAAAATTCAAAGGGAGGAAACTGATCAGAGAGGCGAACAAGAGGCCTACAGCAACTCTGAAGCGGCTGCAGGAATTTATGACAAAGAGTGGTCATTGTGTGCATGTGACAACATTATCACAAATTCTCCTCAAATGTGGCTTGTATGGGAGGGTTGAAAGAAAAAAAGCCACTCCTCAAGAAAGGCCACATGCAGTGACGACTGAGCTTTGCCAAAACACACCTTGAAGATTCTGAGGCAGATGAGATTAAAACTGAATTGTTTGGCCTCAACTCCAAACAATATGTCTGGCGGAAATCCAATACAGCTCACCATCCAAATAACAGCATTCCTCCAGTAAAGCATGGAGGTGGTAAGATCCTGTTATGGGTAGTTTCTCTGCAGCAGCGACTGGAGCACTTCTTGTCAAGATAGAAGGAAAAATGGATGGGGCAAAATACCGTCAAATTCTTAAGAAAAATCTGCTGCCCTCTGCCAGAAAGTTGTCAATGTGAAGAAGGTTTACCTTCCAACATGACAATGACACAAAGCACACAGCAAAACTGAGCACACAGTGGTTGAAGGAGAAAAAGGTGAATGTCCTTGCATGACCTAGTCAGAGCCCAGACTTGAACCCCATTAAAAATCTGTGGAATGACTTGAAGACTGCAGTCCACAAACAGTCACCATCAGATTTAACTGAACTTGAACAGTTCTGCAAAGAAGAGTGGACAAATATTGCAAAGTCATGACAATGATTCAAAGCACACAGCAAAACTGAGCACACAGTGGTTGAAGGAGAAAAAGGTGAATGTCCTTGCATGGCCTAGTCAGAGCCCACACTTAAACCCCACTGAAAATATGCAGAATGACTTGAAGACTGCAGTCCACATACTATGATTCTTTTTATATCCACTGTATATGAAAGATTTTATTCTGTGGGACACAAAAGATATTTTGAAGAACGTTGGGGTTCGAACATAATTGCATCCCACTGACTTTCATTGTATTGACACAAAAATACTCAAAATATCTTCCTTTTTGTTGTACAGAAGAAAATAATCTGTTTGGACTCTCATTCTGACGGCACCCATTCACTGCAGAGGATCCATTGGTGAGCAAGTGATGTTAAATGATACATTTCTCCAGATCTATTCTGATGAAGAAACAAACTCGTCTACATCTTGAATTGACTGACGGTGAGTAAATCATAAGCAAATGTTAATTTTTTGGTGAACTATCCCTGTGACATATTCTGAAATAGAGTCATAATTTTGTACCGAATGCTTTTATTGGCACAGACTTTTCACAAGATAATTATATTACATCTGATTCTGAAGAATGACTGTCGGTAGCTCTTACTGGCATGACTTATTGAGTCCGTTGGAGTTTATTTGATTAGGATTCCTACTGTAATGAATTGTAAGCAAACTAATGGTGAGATATGAAAACAGTTATTCACATATTCATACACTAACATCCTTACTGCATTAATATTATAGGCTCAATAAAAGCATTAACTAATTTTTTTAAAGGAGAACTCCTGACGTTTGGCACATTGGCTTGTCTCTTTCATGCACTGACCCCAGCCGTCGGGATGAGGTAATGTGTGCCCCCTGCATAAGCAGCAGCCAGTGACCGCCACTTTAAATTGGCTTGCCGCAGATATGCAACACTGCCCTGTTGAGCGGCCAATTTGTAATGCTGGAACAGCACATGGCTGCTACCCGCTAGTGACAAACTCAGGCCATTTCATATGGTGCTAATGCGAAATTAATGTAATATTTGTTGAAGGTAGCACCTTCTTGTAAGAAGTGACAGACCAGCTGTTGTCTGCGTAACGCTCCAGTTGCACCAACACAGACAAAAGCACCTGAACTTCCTCACAACCCCACCTGCGAACCGCAGATACCGCGTGAGGACAGAGCAGTAGGTTCCGGATGTGGTCCCTGGCCTGGTCATTTGCATATAGTTGCCCCCTAAAGCCTGCTGGTAATGTCAAGAGGCTAAATTAACTAGTTTTCAGTTTGCATCTCATTTGCATTGAAGCTGCTTAACCGAGGTTGCTCTAGGTGACCTTAATTGCCTTCGTCCTTGTGCAGGGAGAAAGCAGCCTCTGATTGCAATTAATTTCATTAAGGAAAGTATCATTATGACCCAGAGAATACATTTGCATGCTGTCAGAATGGGGATTTGCAAGCTGTTCGCAATCAAGTTGCGTTTTGCATGTGTAGATGTTCTGTCATACTTTTCGTAAGGATGAAAAATTAAGCCAGGCTATGATGAGTGTTGCCTTCATCAGCACGATCAATCTCACTCAGAAAAGAAGAAGATGCATTCATTACATTAGCAGGGGAGGTTCATAGTTTTGCCACATTAAACGGACTGCTTTTGCCACAGGTTAATGTGAAGGTCTGTAGTCTTCACTGTCTGAAGAAAAAGCACAGGGCTGGGTGAAAGGGAATGAACTCGTTTAAAATGTTTAGCAAGGACAAGATTTTGGATGATTTGAAGCTTTGTATAAATAATGGGATCCAAAAGTGTGATCTAATTTAAAACTAATTCTATTCTATTTTAAAGGCAAATAGTTTTAGGACAACTATATATATATATATAT
>NW_015647488.1:1326401-1336563 GCF_001515625.1 Sinocyclocheilus rhinocerous
GAGGAAAAAAAATTAACTTAAATGATTTTAGCAAATGGCTGCAATATAACAAAGAGTGAAAAATTTAAGGGGGTCTGAATACTTTCCGTACCCACTGTATATATACATATATATATAAAAATAGAAGCATTTTCACTAATAATTTCGCAAGTTGAGTGCAAAGTTGAACTGGAAAATGTAATCATTAATACATTTTTAAATTTATTAAAACTTTATATATATATATATATATATATATTATACAGACAAATGTATTTACTTATTATTTATTATTATTTTATTATTATTATTATTTATTTTTTTAATTGAAAAATTCTACATTTTCACTAGTAGTCTCAGATTTTTCCGCCTCACTGTACACAAACACTTCCCCCTTTTTCTTTTCTGAGGATTTCTTCAAATATCGCAAACACACGCCACCAAGTTGAATGAGCACGAGACTGTGGGTGTGTGTGTTTGAGGGCGACAGAGTATATTTTCCTTTCCTCCTCAGGGTAGATTTGTAATTAAGCTTTTGGGTTGAGGCTTTTCTGCTCGGCTGGAGCTCCAAAATCTTTGGTGAGAGAGAGAAACAGAGAAGGAAAGAGAGGGCGAGCGAGCAGAATCATAATGACACAGCTCCTGGTGGAGTGTGAAATTCACCTCCGAATCCATATGCCAATAGCATCTCTCACCAAGGCACCCACAACAGGGGCCTCCTGAGCCTTTTAACCCCAGCCTCTGGAAATCAGTTATTCATTCATTCGCCGCAATCGCAGGTCCTCTGATTGCTCTGACGCGTCTAATAAATGCTCAGATTGGCTTTTGAGCGCCGTGGTCTGGAATGAGAATCTCTTTGCGTCGTTCCACAGAGACGGTTCCTTTCCTTCAGGGTGGAAGCTTGTGGAAGCGGAACGTGTCAAATCCACAAGGGGGATCTGGGATGAAGGAGATGTACGGGTCATACCTGAGGGGCTTCTGTTGATGAGAAGAGGCGCCTCAGTAACACCGTTTGGAACACCACCTTTGAGAACATCGTAACTCCAGTGTGACAGCGGCGGTGTGCGAGCTTTACAACGTCTGTTCTTTGTTGTCTTTATCTGTCTGCTCAAAATATAGCTATGTTTTCCCACCCCATTTGTCCCGCACGTTGAGATTGCTGCCTCTGTTTCGATACAATAACTGAACTGAAGTGGTGAAATGTTCACGAGATGGAAAATCCTCAAAGATTTGTGCGACCAATAATCTATATCAATCCTTAACTCACAATACACCAAACCGCCAAGCGTTTGGTATCATGCAACACTCAAAAGCTTCCATTGCTAGTCATTATGATTAGCAGTAATTGCTAAGGCAAGCATCACAGTTGTGAAGACTCATACTTAGGGTTTGAGAACAAACCACTAACCCTAAATATTCAAATTAATGGTTGTTTAGCACATATGTTTAGCATGACCAGGATTTTGGACAGAAATAACAATTTCCTATGGAGATGTTCACACTGGGAACAAACACTCAGCTGAAGTTTTTTTCTTCTTTACTCCAGCCAGTATGATATGAGCTTTGAGTCACATGTCACAAAACTGGACACTGTAGATGTACACCCTTGTGAAACAGAAGGAAACTTTAAAATAGTATACTACTTAGCATACTTTTAAAAAGATAGCTTATTAAGGCAATAATGGAGTTTAAGAATATACTTGTGTGCAGACTAAATGTTTTCAGACACTTAGCTACAGGTTTGGCCCACTTAAGTAGGACTTAAGTACATTTTTTATTTCATAATTACTTTTATTGTCTTTGAAATATGGTTATAAGTATACTGCTGAATGCAATGACAAACATTTATGGTGAACTAATATATACTTTGATGTAATTTCCATTTAAAACTTTTATGTCATGTATCTAAAATATTTGTAATTACACATTTGTAATGAAGTTGCATTTGAAATATATTAACATGTACTGCACGTGCTTTAGCATGTTAAAAAATCTAAATCTAAAACATTTTTTAAAATGTACTTTAAAGTAGGTCTAAAACTTTTAATTTGACTATTACATTATTGTACTTTTTTTTTTTTTTAATTGAACATAAGTGTGCTAAGAGCAAATTCTCCTTAAGGTCACTTGAGTTCATTAATATTATATTTATCTGTGTGTACAGTTTTTTTTTTTTTTTTTTACTATACCTTTAAGATATGAAGTACACTACAAGTGCACATACAATACAATTAAGTGCACTTCTTTTCACAAGGACAGACTTCCACAATTAAGGGCAGTCTTTAGCTTCACACAGGTTGAGCACAAGCAGGAAAATGACTCTATATAAAATGTTTGCAGTTCATGAACAATTTTAACTGCAGGCAAAACGTGATTAGTGCGTTTTTTTGCATAAAATATACCATAAAGGTTTTTTTTTTTTTACTTGGATCTGTAAGCAACCACTCATACTAGCAATTGCATCGCAATGCTCTAAAAACAAAAAAAAACACAAAAAAAAACGCATAGCAATGCCCCCGCAACCACCACAACAACTTAGCATTAAATTTTTTTTCCAGAATCTTTTATATCTAAAAATTAGCAGTGATAGTATAGCTTTTTTCCCTTTAATTCTGCCAGACTAAACCCAGGAGACGACTGTCAAGTAGTTAATAAGTAAACAGGAAACATATCACTGAGCAGCGCATGAATCATTGGCAGGTAAAAATAATCCTCCCAGTTCAAACCGATGAGAGGATGTAGGAGTCAGACTTCATGAGGAGCATCGTTCACGGATAATACACAAAGTCTCAACGGATATTCAGCCAAGGCTTTGGCAGTGTGCCAGTCCACCAATGTTCAGTAGCCTGCAGGTTCAAGGAGTGCAGAAGCCAGGAAGTGTTGAAGGTGTGCAGTCAGTGTCGATCCCAGAATGCATATTTAGCCCTATAGGGCTCTGATACAGCTGCCGTAATGCAGCGTTAGTCTTTGATCTGCACGCTGCGCTGGCGAACGATCTCAGTGGGGCATATCCACTGCCTGAGAGCTTTATACATTTGCTTCCATGCAATGATGCTTTTTATATCAACATTCCAGGCTATGAAAGTACATGCCTATATGTCTACATAGGGCAACAAGCTTCCGGCTGTTGAAGTCAGAATGCATAGATATCTTGAGCACTCGTTGAACTCTGAAACCCTCGGGGAGGATTGTGTGTTAACTCTCTTTAACCAGTACTGTGCATTGTCAACGCATGCATGCAGACAGCTTGCTCAAACAGATGATTTTAGATGTCAGCTGACCTATGCATGTGTTTCCTGCTGACTCTTTTACTGTATACCTCCATTTTTCTCTCTCGCCACGCTCCAAATGTTAAGTAAGTGTCTACATTTGGCGTAGTGTCTTATATAAGTTTGTACAGAGGCCAGCATATTTGTTGTGAAACACGAAGGTGGCCCCATGCAGTGTGGCTTGTGTTCAGCCGAGCTTGAATGTCAGGACTGTGGTGGGTGGTGTTACACAACTTTTTTTTTTTTCCTCCAAAGCATATCTTTCAGCATTAACACAGGGCAATCAGCTGTTTGAGCTATGGTATGCATTATTTATATACTATAAATAATAATAAAAAATATTTTAAAAATCCCTTTTAGCTCGTATTCCATCTTACATTTCACAGCCTGTCTCATCTGGGAAAAAGGAACAAAAATATCCTGCACTACACAGATTTTTGTCTAATCCCATCCTGTCAAGAATGAGAACCTGATGACATAGAAACCCTTAGCAAACTCTTCTCACCGACACAAGCAAATCTGCAAGATCCTGAATATGCACGAAATGTTGATCATTTACCATGGTTTGTTTTATGCAAAATAAATGTGTTTTGTTAGATACTATGCATTAAGTGATAGAAATGAAAATGCTATATAAATATAAAAACATTTTTTGTTTTTAGTCTTCTGGCTTGAATTCATGAAAACGAATGCCCAACCGAATTTTTCAGGTGCACACAAAGGCCGCATAGAGCCTAGTGATAAATACTGATAAATACCCTTTTTGATATGTCCCACCCAAACAACGCAAAATGGACAACTGCACTCATTGAAGGATTTAATTTGTCTTTAAGGCCCTACTATTTTTTTAATTCCCTCATGCCTGGAAAACATGTGTCTATAATTTTCCAACAACTGTTTAGTTCGGCTCAGCTGGTGTGGCTTGAGTTTGTGTTCAGCGGTGACTAATAGCGTGACCCTAATAACATGCCTGACACGGTGGCTTTTTTGAAGAGCTGTATTCATTGTATGCCTTCCTGAGTCACTGCAGGATAATCAACCAAAGTTCCATAAGGTTAACACTCTTTTGTTTGTGTTTGTGTGCACGTGGGTGTGTGTTTGCGAACGAAAACCGAGAGATAGATGGAAAAAAGATCCTCCCCAAATTCCCCTGCAAGGACATCAGAAAGCTTTCAGTGAATGTGCGAGATGGAGGTTATTGGGTTTAGGCAGTTAGTGTTTTAACAGCAGCCCTGGTTTCCTCCCCTGTGGTTGCTATGAGTTCAGTGAGTTGGTATGGAGGCTGGCACGAAGGGTTTTTCCACATGGTTTCAGTGTGCCAGTCCATGTGCCCTTCAGTCATTGTGGTATATTGGTTGTTTGTTTTACTAGAACACACTCATTTTCATGCCTTACACCCTGACCACTATGTTTGTCAGGCATGTACATAAACGTGCACCAACTTGACTTGGCTATTCGCCCAATGCAGTGTCATACAAATGAGTTGTGAGTGACTGTCTTGCATTACCTGAATGGTATGGCTGGGAAATGATTCCAAAAGTAATAAATTCTTTGATTCTTAGGCATTGGGAACAATGGGGCACTGCAGCTAAATTTGGTTGTCAGTTCACCTTTTAGCACTTAATCCTGTTCTGTACATATGTAACGGAGGCCAGCGGTAGGTGCTGTGCAGGTAAACCTCACTCCCCTGATCTCAAGAGACGCACTAGCGACTAACGCTAGTGGCTGCAGTCTTTAGCTTCCTTGTTAGTGCGTCCGCCTCCCATGCCGGAGTCCCGGGTTCGAGACCCACTCGGAGCGAGAACGAGGTGTGGCGGTGAGGACCCGGGAGAGAGGGGTTACATTGGTGCCGTGACCCAGATGGGAGTGAGGGTTAGGGGGGTGAGTGTAACGGAGGCCAACGGTTACACATACACAGTTCAGTCATTTACGGAAGTGACAACCACATTCTACGACCAAACTGACTCCCGAAAAATGAAGGTAGTGACAAGCATGAACCGAACAATTAATTGTTAATGACATATTTAAACAGTTAACAAGTTGTGTTAACAGAGCACATTTTTACTCAGAGCTGGGTAAAAATATTGATTTCTCGATTCTCAATTTTATGCAACACTATCAATTCATAAATCCCAAGAATCGATTAGTCTAGCCTGTCAGATAATGAACGGACATTGTAGCGCGCCTCCCATCCAATAAATCGCAACAAGCTTTGTGCTTTGTTACTTTTGATTTGAAACAAAGTCTCAGATTTCAAATTCTGTCCATTTTATTTTAATATTAAAATATTGAATGCCGTTTTGGAGCTGTTTAATGTGGAGTGACAGATCGCTGTAGCGGCTCAGCTAGAAGCGGCAGCGTGAACTGATCGTCTCCACCGCTTTAATAGCAGTTCGAATTCCGTCTCCTGTCTCATGTAATCGCTCAATCAGTGTTTTTTAAAAAAAAAAATTTTTACTGTTCTTCAATATTTAATTTATGTTTGAATAAATTCGTTTTTGTGACAACCACCATTTAAATGTTTATATTTCAAAAAACGAATTGGAGTAAAAATATAAATATGTACTTTATTGAGTATATTTTAAATGTTTGTATAAATCAGCTCATTTCAACCTTCCATATTTTACAGCATTAGTTGAGAGATTGTTTTGTTCCTTGAGAAAATTTGCCATGTCCTGTACCTGATATATATCCAAAATAATCTATATTGAATTGAATCAAAATCGGAATTGAATCAAATCGAATCGCAAGCTTGTGAATGATAATCGAATCGAATTATGAAATTTGTGTCAAAACCCAGCCCTACTTGTTATTGTTGCCAGATTTTGCTGGGAATAAGCAAAGTACGTTTAATCTTTGAAATAAGCCACATTATTGTAACCAGCACCTGCCTACGTTATTAACTCCATCAAATTGATCGCTTTATGAGCTGAGCCCAAACAACAAGCCCAAAGATGCTTAATAAGCATTGCTTATAATAAGTGGACATGGCAACCCTTCAAGAGTGTGCTCTGCAAAGTAGCCTTCCAAACAAAAACAAAACACACTGGCTCTGTTAAAATCAATGGTTTAGTTAAAATCGTCAAACATAAGTCTTTGGCCGCTGTTACTACTGTGTTTAAAAATAGCAGATACCAAATGCACTGGACCCCACAACATTGCTATGGCTACCATGGTGTCAATCATCACAGTTTCTAAAGTGAGTTCTGTTTCTTACGCACAAGAAATTATAATTTAAGAGATTCATTCCCGTATTCAAATGGGGTTCTCACTCCTGAAACTTTACAGTGTGTATGTGGCCTCAGACTCATTCTTTTGTGTCATTGTGTAATGACGCCATTGTTATATTATCACAAAATCTTGGATTCAATGTTTTTGCCAACTTGTTTTCTTTCAATTAACACAGGTTTTGTTTTTCTTTTTGGAACCAATTGGTCATCATGGGCCTCATTGATCTGTGCTTAAGCACCTCAAATTTTATGAGGATTATTAAAGTTTGTTGTCACTATTTCATTGTCAAATAGCATACGACTGGCAAATATTGATTAGTCTACATCTTGTTCAAGTTTCCTACAATTGTTTTCCACCTAAAACATACAATATAGTGTAGCGTCTGGACCAATCAGACACACCGTTTCTCATTTGATTTAACAAATCAATTATTCATTAGATTAACAAACGTTCACAGACCCCTCACCCAATAAACATACTGGGTGCCAAGTTGTCTGTGAACAAGGCCCAGGACCCTGGTTACCATGGCAACCCTAACACCAGATACATTTACGACCTAATGGAATGTGAGAGCTGATTCGCTACAATAGACACTGATGCACAAGTGCGGATTCGTTCTGGGTGTCTAAACAATATAAAAAGAATAAACTAGTCTCATAAACTGCATTTAGCTTAAAGGGGGAAACTGGCTTGTTCTGTTATCCACAATGGAAGGTTATGAGCGCCAATCCTACATGAAGAGATAATAGATGCTGATAACAAACAATGAATACTAAGGAAGTTTAAAAGGAAGTCATGTAGTCACAAAGAGATTAGGAGAACACGTTCCTCCAATCTATAAAAAAAAAGAATCGAAAAGTGATCAAAAACAACAATAAGGAATCAATTCCAGAAGCAGGAATCGGAATCGATTCCAAAAATTTCAGAATCAAACAGCCCTAGAGCGTTGTTTGTGCCACTCAAAATACAATAATGTCAGCCATATGTGTGACCTCTTTGGCAAAGGAACATAAACCTGCTGCCATCTGAACAGCACCAGGCTGCTGACTACTTCTAAAGCCCCAGTGCAATCCCAGAATGATCTGGCCTGAAAAAGCTAACAGGAAAGAACCAATATATCAAAGAAACTTGCCAGCGTAATAAGGTGTAACATCTCGGCTTCTCTCCAGCAAACAGGTGCAGGAGTTCTTGGAATCGTGCTGGCAACGCCGTGCAATGTATCGACTGTAAACAGTCAGCAGTTCATAGAAACCCTTTGTAGCAAACGACGCTAGCTGGAAAATGTGGCAACTGACACTGTAGCAGAATACTTTTTTGCTCACGCACACACTTTGAAGTGACCTTTATATGCTGTGTCACACCAGCGAGAAATAACAAAAAGCAGCCTGTGAACTGAACGCTTCAGCTCTTCCCACCACTGCAGTACTGGCACCCGCACCGTGACCCCGCAGCGGGCCGAGGAGGAGTGGAAAATAACTGTGAGCGTGCTGAGGAGCGGGAACACTGTGACTGACAAATGGATAATTTTCTCGAAGACATTTGCGTCCTGATTGGCTAATTGTCTGGGAAGTGTCCTCACATTTGAGTCACCATGCTGTGGGAAATGAGGGATATTTCTTTGTTTCTAATTTCTTAAAGGCAAAACGGGAGTATGAAATAAAGCTTTGCTAATGTAGAGATGGAGTCAAGGAAATCTAATTAGGATCATTTAATTCAATTAGTTCTCTTTCCAATAATGTGACTCAAGGGAGTGCTGTAGTGTCTCAGATTCACATGGTAATTGTCTCAACTTTATTCCCACCTCTTTGCATTTCTTGATATATTTTCACTTAATCTAGGAATGGCTTATTGCCTGATTTCAACAATGCATCTACTTTGGCCAACAAAATTGCACATTCTTTGTTGCTCATCTTCTGTTTTAGCATTAAACCTTGTCCTAATCAGGAGTGACATGACAAACCAATGAGCAATAAAAACTTCATATCTTCCACGTTAAGCCAGTTCACACTGCCAGCAACTTGCAGTAACAACACTTCCTGATTTTTTGATTCTGGGTGTATTCAGCAACTCAATAAAGTTGAAAAAAAAAAAAAAAATAAATAAAAAATATATATATATATATTTCTTAAAATGTGGTGACAAACCTGTCCCTCGATTTCTGAGTCCTGAAAAAGAGTTCAAATAGTCACCAAACTCCATTTAAAAGGACACATTTTAATACATAAGAGTTTATACAAGTTTGATTCTGTATTGTGTTGTACATTTTTTTTAAAGTCTATTTGAATGTCAACTGTGTGAAGCATTAATGCAAAGTGAAAGGAAAAGTATAAATCATAATATAAATGTATTAAAAAGAATGCTTTTTTGACAGCGGTGTTATTAATGCTAAAACTTTTATTTTGAAAATAAAAAATGTCATAGAAAAGTACTTTCAAGGTACAAGAGTTAGTAGAGACTGTTCAAATGTGTTTTTCTTTTTTCTTTTTTTTAAATATTGTTAAAAATTTGTGTGATACATTTTCAGGAAAAAAACATTTTAAGTTATAATTTATTGATTATAATCACATAAGAGGTAGTTTAAGATGATATTGACGGCATCTTAAAAATACTTTTATTATTATTATGTTATTATTTTTATGATTTACAACCCTTTCTTAATTTGTTAAATAAATAATTAAATAAAAGTCCTTAAATTAGTCAAGTTGTCCTTTATAATAGTAATAGGGGAAACAAATAACTAAATTATAACTTCAACGTTTTGTAAGTCAGAAAAGAAAAAGAAAAAGATCTGAGCTAGAGAGATTGATAGAACATATTGTACAAGACAATTCCTTCAAGTTTCGCAAAGAAAACCATAAAAAATATGCTGTATGAAAAAGCATCACAGAAATCTTGAAAATATCTTTTAGTTCTATGCTCTATTTATGCAGTGTTGCAGGTGATAATAAGCGTGCAAACAAAGAAATCATCTTCACTTATCTGACTGGTTGTGATTGTGTTGCTATGCAATATTTTCGCTGTCATTGTGGAAAAAAAAATATGTTGCTGTAATCTTGTCGTGTTAGCATTTTATCACTAGCTTTCAGCTATAGGCTAACTTCGCAACATAAAGAATGGCTTGATAATAACACAAGAAGGCCTGTGTTGGTCTTGTTCCCAGCTGAGTATATTGCTCTGCTCTCACAGTGACCTCTTACAATTGCTTTTTGCTGCTGGAGAACACACAAATTAGGCTTGGCCCCTTCCAGCAAACCCAGGGTGGAGGCAACAAGATGAGAGAAAGGGCAAAGAGGGAGGTGAAGTGTGAGGATGACAGACAGAGAGAAAATTAAAGAAGAAGCGCTCCTAATTTCATGCCATGTGAGGACAGCTCTCTTACCACAGAAAACCACAGAATTTGCAGAGATTTGTAGGAAAGTGTCACATTTCTCAAGTACACGACTCAATTTCTTCTCCTTGATCCATTGTCAGGCCCAGCTAATGTGAGCTGAGCAAAATTAAAGGGGTGGTTGACTGTTTTTTTTCTAGGCTTGATTGTGTTTATGGGGTGCAGTCTAACATGTGTTAATGCTTCGTTTAAAAAAAACAACAACATTATTTTTCACATAATTTACCTTTATTCCACACCGCTCTGTCCCTTCTCTGAGAATTGGACTGATCTTTTCCTGTTTTTATGAAGCCCC
>NW_015647488.1:1337742-1351510 GCF_001515625.1 Sinocyclocheilus rhinocerous
ACTGTTTTTTTTCTAGGCTTGATTGTGTTTATGGGGTGCAGTCTAACATGTGTTAATGCTTCGTTTAAAAAAAACAACAACATTATTTTTCACATAATTTACCTTTATTCCACACCGCTCTGTCCCTTCTCTGAGAATTGGACTGATCTTTTCCTGTTTTTATGAAGCCCCGCCCTCAGAAATAGTTGATGGGCACTGATTGGTTAGCTACCCCAGTGTGTTGCGATTGGCTAAACCGCCTCTAGTGCACGTCTAAACGTCCCGCCCCTCTCCTCAGCGACATGTGCTCCGGTTGTATTGTAAACAATGGCGTCGTTAATATCGCTTATCAGTTAAGTGAAATCGCAATGAACCACCCTTTTAATTCTGCTGTGGTGTTTTACAGGCCTCAGTATCTTTCTCATGCCCTCTATACAAGCTTTTCCTCTGGAAATTTCCATTCTGCATTTTTCTGTGGCTTATGGCTAGAAATTGTTCTGTGACTGGCACATTGGATAAGTTCTCAATCCAAGACATGCCTTAATGTGCCTGCACTGGGATAGAGCAGAATTAAGCTAGTGGCCCGCTAAATGATTTTCCACCAATTTGCAGATGTTAACCTTCTTTACACAAGCATTCAGAAAACGAACGTGGTACACATGACCGTGTCTGCATCCCCACCAACTGCTCGCTAAATTAACCATCCTGCCAACTCTCTGTGGCCTCTGGTAACAACCAATAGCCTGGAATTTCTCTGTGGGGTTTTTTTTTGGGGGGGCAGTGAAATAAATACGTTTCAGCTGTAAGTGCAAAATAAAGGTTGTGATCAGATTTTTTTCATACTTAATGAAACAGATGTTTTATTTTTTTTGTAATGCAATAAATATGCAACACGTGACAGAGACGTGTTATGATATTGCCTGTTGTCTTGACTTTGTGTACGACTATTTGTTTGTTCCATTCCAAGCAATGGAAGATAGGTTGTTGAAAACATTCAGTTTTGAAAAAATGACACACTTCACACTTATATTTTTTCTTCTCTTGTAGACAAATCAAAATACCACACATGTTGTATTATCATTTTGGTATTTTCCCTATGTTTTTAAAACATCTCATTTAAAGGTACAAACCAAAAGGAAACTTCCCACAAACACTGCAGTTTCCTTTCATTTGGTTTCATTATAAAATTGTTATATTAATATTTTAGGCTACTTAAAGAAAACATGTAATCAGGTAAGGACATTTTTTTTACCCAATTCAAATAACTATTAACAATAATAATAATAATAATGATAATGATGATGATGATGATGATAATAATAATTATTATTTTTCAAATATTAAAATAAAATATAACAACAAATAAATATATTACTATTAAAATTGTATTGTACCATTAAATAAAGGATCTAACAAAGCTATCAATTAATAAAGCAGTGCTGTCGGAAGCTATGGTATCCATCCTTAAAATTTGAATTCAATTAATTGCACTAAAATTACATTTAAATTTTTTTCACATCGTTCACACTTCAGGTCGAACAATCAATATAAAAATGCATATATACAGAAATCCATAAAAACGGAAAAATCACATCCATGAGAAAAATTATATATTCGTATGTTCACAACATTCCTAAAAATTGTTTATTTTATTTTATTCTTTTATTTTAGGTGTGGTAAAAACTGTGGTATCCTATGTCTTTATGGAGGTGGTAAGAGGGCAGCATATCATGTTTGCATGCATGCACAGTCTGTTTCTTTCCGTCTCAGGTGACCTACAGCTGTTGCCTATAGGATATGGGTCTTCATCACTGAACTATAGCTAATGGAGTTCATTTGTAAAACAAGGTGTAGGTAATTCTAACCTAAATTAGTGTGATTTTTCACATCAAATGTTTCATATTGCGTGACTGGGATCCCTTGCCACTTCAAACCCTTACAAATGTCACAACTCTCTGGCTCAACTTTGTTCTCGGGGTTCCAGGAGGCCGTCTAGAGCTTTCACCAGGAGACTGTGGCTCAGGTCAAGTGCTCTTGAAGCAGAGACTCACTATTTCATGTTTCCCACTGGACAGGCAACAGGTTTCACCACTGACCATAGAGAGCATGAATGAATGGAGAGAACAACAGTCTCTGGCACGCCACATTAACAGCAAGGCAATGCAGTATTCATGACTGTAATACCCAGAACATCACTGTCCGTTGTGAGATTGTCTCCTCGCTGCTCCCTCTCCGTTCTTCCCTAGAGGTTCTTGTCAGAAGCTGTAAAGCTAATAAACATCTGAAGCATGAACAAAAGAAGACAACACTTAAAGGGCTAAAGATCGGCTAAGCCACAGCAACCTCTCAGGAACACTACAGCCTGTTCAGAGTCATACCGGCTCTTACCTCGTCACAAGACAAGGTATTATTGTATGCATTTATAATGGCTGCTCAATCTCTTATTGTGGAGATACCCTGCTTAAAATATTTTACCCTTAACATTGTAAAAATGCCATCGTTTCACACTTTAAAATTTTGCCACTTTAAAACAAGTTTGTCACACGTTAAATAAAAGCAGTGCTAGGGTTCTACTTCTAAATTGCATGTGTGAAATGTTCCTTTCCCCAGGTTAAAAAGTGGGGTTTAGTACGACGATAAAAGCACAGTGAGAAAAGCCCTAATGTGTAGTTAAAAACATGTGTTTTTTATGTCTACTTCATAAAAATAAAAGAATGAATAAAATGTTACCACATTTTTTTTTCACTGGGTTGGATACAGGCAGCTTTCCAAGTGCCAGAGTTCACTGGAGGCAGCTTGAGACTGGGCAGCATTGTCACGGTGCCACTTTGCCACTTAATTTAAATGGCACACTTTCACAAAACCTGAGAAATGGCACGAAGCCCTTCACAAAAATCACACAGCGACCTTTCTCGCATCCTCACACATACACAGAACAACTAGTGTTGTTGATGTTACATCAACTTCCTCTTAACTTTTTTAAAGTGCTCTTGATGTTGTCTATTAGACAAAGTGCTACACAGAGCTGCCATCATCTCATCGCATACCTGTCCTGCGGTCTTCAATACCTCACTTAAACTCTTGTAAATGCATCAAGGTGTTTTTCGCTGGCATGCATGCATTCAGCTCGCCTGATTGACTGCTTCATGCATCAAGGCTCACACACAAAAAGCCACGGGGGTCTTTGTGCGTCTGGTGCGGGACATGGGCAGCATTGAAAATTTAAATTTCCTTCTGAAAAGGCACGCAAACTCCCTCAAATCACAGAAAGTGGCCAGGCTTTCAAAAAGCAACCATGTTTGCTTAATTTGGAATAGAACTCGTTACAAGGATCCGGGCTTGATTTTGAATGAAAACACATTTCGTGTGCGAGACTCCTGCACTGGTGATGATGTCAAATCTCTCTCTCCTTCCAATTGTTAATTCTGATTGTTTCCTCTTTGTATTTTGCCCCTCTCAAGTGCTGAAAATAAATAAATAAATAAAAAATAGAGACAGCATCGAATTTTAATTAATTCTAATGAATATGCAAATTGCCTTGAATCCTCTGGATAATGTGGTCTTTTCAGTTTTATATGATTCAATATTTAGAAAGGGTGCGAGTGTGAAAGCAGCGGCGTGCAGGAAAAACACATCTTCCCCTGCGAACATAATCAGCACCTTATCCATCTGCAAGGCCACAGACAAAAGCCAAGCACTTCCTATGTCTTTATTTAACATGCGTTTGTGTGAATAGATGCTCTGTGGCATAAAGTGAGGCTACTTTAATTCTTTGAATAATTTCATTTCTTTAAAGGAATAGTTCACCAAAAAAAAAAAAAAAACATTTGCTGAAAAATTTCTCACCCTCAGGCCAGCCTGAAGATGTGAATGAGTTTGTTTCTTCATCAGAATCAGCAGTGAATGGGTGCCGTCAGAATGAGAGTCTAAACAGCTGATAAGAACATCACAATAATCCACAGCTAATCCACAAGTAATCCAGCCCATCCAGTCTTGTGAAGTTAAAAGCTGCGTGTTTGTAAGAAACAAATCCATCATTAATATGGACTTTTTCATTGAAGGAAGCGTTATTATGGACTGGAATTTTGTCCAGACGCAACGGTTTAAAGTTACAAATTCACAAGATGGTAATTGATGGACAGGAGTCATGTGAATTACTTGTGGATTATTGTGATGGTTTTATCAGATGTTAAGTCTCTCATTCTGACGGCACCCATTCACTGCAGGTCCACTGGTGAGCAAGTGATGTAACGGTAAATTTCCTCAATACCTGTTCCGATGAAGAAACAAAAAAAAATCTTGGGATGAACTGAAGGTGAGTAAATTAAATATTTGGGTGAACTATAACTTTAAATACAGTTCAGGATATATAATCTTAATTCCACTCGTCATAAAAGAGATTTGTGTATAAGATCTGCACAGACACACGATTGATCGTTCTCTGAGTAATACCTCTTTTTGATTATCAGCTGCATTGAAGACATCAGGTAAAAGGGGTTCGCAGTGTGCATGAGATTTTCCAATTATTTATTTAATTTTTGTCTGCTTTTCACTCCCTCGCACTGGAAGCTTGAGGGACTGGAATGTTTATTACTTGTGGAGATAAGGGAACCTCTGAGGCCCCGGTGGTGCTTTCTGCTGCAGCAGAGGGGTGTGGGTTAATTTTTCTTCAATAAAGGGGGTAATTATTTCAGCTCGGATGGGGACTTTCGCTCGAATTTCATTAGACAGGTTAAGAATTAACAAGCAGCTTTTGGGTTTGATTCGGGAGGAATGCATGACGAACTACGATGGTGTCTGTGCAAAGATTAAGAGGCCTGTGATCAAAGGCCAGTTATTCAAGCCTGACGGCATGTTAAATTTCCCTCCGTGGCATCACTAGGATAGAGAAAACGTTCTCTCGTGCACCCGTACCTCTGCAGGAAACAGGGTATTTAGTCTCGGGCTGAAGGAAATGTTGGGCACCGTGTATGTGTTAGCATGACTCAGTGGTGGTGTCTGGCGGTCCAGATTTGCCCTTGTTCTGCAGCAAGGGAGCAGTTGGTAGTCTGAGGAGGCAGAGTTTTCACAAGTAAGGTGTGAACAAACTGCAGTGAAGTGGAATTGTGGGTGTGTGTGTTGCTACTGTCGCCGGAGGTTATGTTAGATGCAAAGATTGTTATTTAAGTACTTTTTCTTCCTACTTTACTCAGTTCGGAAGTGAAAAATGAACACACACAGAAAATACAGCAGAACGTGTTGGAATATGAATTTTGGTGCAGTCTCTGTGACATGGTTAGGGCTGCATAATTGATAAAAAAAAATATCTGATTGTATGACTGCGGCTGGCCTGAACAAGCTTTAGAACCAAAGCAAAAAGCATTATTTTACATTTACAATAGTATGTGATGCACTTTATCAATTTAATTATAAGGTCAAAATGAGCCATTTGTGGAGAAATGCAATAAAAAAAAAATAATAATAATGCTTCATGCTATTTTGGGGAAAAAAGTCTCAGCTTTCAAACTGTCAATTTTAGTACAAAAACAAATAATATTTTGTAGCTTTGCATGAGCATGAGTGAACAGATCATCGAATAGCACAATATGTAGCCTTTCAAGTGTAAAGATTTTTTTTAAGTTGGTTCTTAAAACAGGGAAAGAAATAGAAAAACCATTTTTTTTTCTGTTCAGAGTACTAAAAAGATTTCACATTCACCATTTTTTTTTCTGTTCAGAGTACTAAAAAGATTTCACATTCAAAAATTAGGTTTTTTTATTATTATTTTTGATTTTCTATGACACACACACACACACACACACACACATACATATATATATATATCACAATGTCGTTTTTTCCACTATTGTGCAGGCCTACTCTTTACTACCAGTTTTAGCACCAAAAACATGAAAGAACATAGAGGAAGTTATTGTATGAATTACTAAAATGCAACATGACTTTATATTTACATTGCATTAAAAGTTACAGTTACATTAATTTTAGGAAAGAGCATATCGATGTTTGAATAAATATTCTAATTCTGTCAAAACAAACAGAGTTTAGTCTTTGAAGGCCATTTACAATATATATATATATATCAAAAATATAATTCAAAATTGGAGGCTTTTCCTTTTTGTTTCCCTAGCATAAAACTTAAACAAAATGTTTTCTGAGAAATAATTACACAAATTACAGAGCAGATCACAAATAATTAGTGATTGCAGAATGCTGTGATTGGCCAATCAGAATCCAGTATTCTGGAGCTTCGCAATATTAACTCTACCCACCACTCTTTTTAAACACAGACATGCACAGATCACTCAAAATGTCAACATTTACTTTCATAAACACACCACAAAAGCACATATATCCAGGCAGTCTCGGGAGAGTAGATATTTATACAACCATTAATCACACACAGGAGTTAGTCTCCCACTGCAACTACCCACCGCTCTGACGTCGTCCAGATCACCTCGTCTTTAATTAATGAATGCTGCTAATTGATTCAGAACCAATCAACAAATCATTTGCATAACAACGAGAACAACATGATTGATTACTCATTGAAGGTCCTGTGTGTTATCCTAATGTCCCATTTGGAGCTTTCCTTCTTCTCAAAGAGTTCAGCCAGGCATGCTAGCCAAGTGGCAATTACTAGCCAGGCTTTATGAGGATATGAAAATAAAAGAGGTGACGATAAGAAAATATGGTTAACCAAAAACAGAGGGCGGCTTCACAAGTGAGTTATGCCGCTCTGAAAATGAGCAATCATGCTTGATTTTGTGTCAATAGGTCATCGTCACTGTAGCTATATTTTAAATTCTCTTTTACCTCCCCATTCACTCTTCCACACCTAACTTTGCAACACGGAAGTAATCTATTTTATGTGAATGTTCAAGAGTTCTGTTTTAACTGCTGTAGGTAAATAAGAACAGCAAAGTTCAGTAAACGGTAAAACTATTTGCGCTACAAACCTGTGTTCATCCTTATGATAGATGAAAATAATATAATAACAACTGCCAGTTTGCAATATCAAGCAGCATAACGTACTGTTTTTGTTTTTGTTCAGCTAAGGTAGCTAGAAGCCAATGAAACAGGAAACCTCGCACATTCAAAATGGCCGCACCCACTCTTACGCTAAAAACATGGTGAATAGCTTCACTAGATTAGACTAGATTAACCAACTTAGTCTAGTAGCCATGCAGCTAACCTAACTACATTTGCAATAGTTTACTATGTGAGACTAGTTCAGCTGTTTTCATATAACTTTACAGTAGTGCTGTCAAAATTAGCACGTTAACGCAGGCGATACATTTTTTTCAGTTTAACGCATTAAAAATATTTAACGCAATTAACGCAGGGGTGGAGCTAGGTTTGGCCACCCCTGTTGCAACTGCTGCTTCTGTCTCTTTTTATTTTTTGACAAGAATTTCATTTATTTAGCAGAACATCTTTACGACCACTTAAAACAAGAGACTTTTCAGTCATGCCACTCCAACGTCGCCTCAGAGCCAGGCGCTAGTCAAACGAGCGTGGAAAAGGTACAGGTGAGGTTGGAGCTTCAGTAGAACAATAGTGAAGAGCGATCAGATGAGATGTTGTCAGGCCATATGTCAGTAAAAATGAATTTTCCTGTCCTGTCAGCCGTTATACTGTGCTCGTAGCCAGAGCCGATCCTCCCTATATGCAAAATACGCAAGCTACGTAGGGCCCCCGAAACACCAGGGGGCCCCCTTGCTTTTGTAGCTTTACGGATTCATCTGTATTTAATTTAGAATTTAGTGTTTAATAACTTTATTCAATTTCTGTATATGTCCTACTTGCTGAAGGACACAGGTAAATATGACATTTATTATAATGGATTTATATGAGGATTGTTTTAAGTTCACTTAAATTAGAAGTTATTTTTTTAATGTCTAATAAATGTTAAAACTTATAGCTCTCAATTATACTGTAATGTTGAATGCCTATAGTCAGTGGTTAAATATTAGGGGGAAAAACAAACAATTTCATAGAGACATCAGTAGTATTGCTGGATGCCATTAAACAAATATAAAAAATATACTGTCTTTATGTTGTTTCTACATTAATTTGAAGATTGAATGCGAAGTTATTGCAATATAAAATTATATAAAAAAACTTTAATGTTAGGTGAGATTAATTGCGATTAATTTCAGACAAAATGTGCGATTAAATATTATTTTTTAAATCGATTAACAGCACAACTTTTCAGTAACAAGCTACTTCATCCAACGTGTAGCCAATCGCTATATTTCTATTTTTAGGTACTATCAAACGCACTCACCTCGACTGTCGTCTTTCTAATTCTAGTGAATTTATCTCATGTAGTGTTGAAAATCTGAATCATTCTAGTGAATCGGTGTGTACTGAACGGTTCATTCTTATTGTGGAAAGGTCAGATTCATTCTAGTGAATCAGTTAAGCCAAAGTGTGATTTATTCTAGAGAACTGGTTTGTTTGCATGAATAATGTCATGAACAGATAAAAATAAAAATAAAAAATCAACAATTCTAGGGGGGCTTGGGGGTGGCGTGTCAAAAATTTATTTACACTGAAAAATGCCATAAGGTCATTCCCAGAAGTTTCTATGACACATGATTCTATTTTATATCAATTTTGTTTCTTGTTTTATCAGTAATGTGCATTAGTGTGTTTTGTTACATTTTAAGTTACTTAGTTAATGTTTATTGCATTATTTTAGTGTCATGTTACCCTGATGGTGTTTTGTCTGATGGGTGATGTGCCCTACCATCCCTGAACCCTATTTTACCACACCCTACTCCACATTCATAAAGTTCTTATAGTGAATGTGTTTTCTAAAGTCTCATTCAAAAAAGACTTCTATAATATTAGTACGTTTGAAAAATCTGACTTTAATATTCTCTATGAAGATTATTTGTTTGCTTTGCTTATCCTTTTAAAAAATGAATTCTATTCTGCTTCTGTGTAAGCATGCACAGGGTTACACAACTACACAGGCTCTATCCGTTCAGCACAAATTTAGCACTAATGCTCTTTGTGTGGGACGAGGTGATGTGACGGGATGGTTTTGCTCCTATCTCATCGCATACATCAGATCCTTTCCTGTGCCGAGTTCTCATCTTCTCAGTCATTTATCTCCTTATCTGTGGTGCTGGACAGCATTAAAGTGATTAAAGATGAGATGCCCCCATCATGGGCCAGACATACAGCATTAGCAGTTTATGAACATCATCTCTCTGCCCTGATCCACAAAAGCCTGACTTCTCATTGAAATCGGTGTATCCTCTGGGGGAGCTGATAAGAGAGGCATCATATTCCTCACAATTCATTGATTTCCTTTTGGATTTATTAACCAGCCATCTCCTTTTTAAGTGTCCGGGTCTCAGACGAGTGTGTCAGGGGTGCACAGATTATAGTTTCCCTCAATACCCAGGTGATTTTAGATACGCTTTCAATGGTGGGTCCTCGGTGATTTGACCACCGACTGTCGCTTATATTAACACGACAGGTTTTGATTGGGGATTGAAAGAAGGAGAACAGACAGGAGGGTAACCTTTAGTTGGATTAGAGGATTTCTGTGTGGTATAGCGATAGGGCATGTTTATGGTACTCTGATGTTGTACTGTTTTGGTCAAATCATTGATTTTTCTTGCTTTGAATTTCAGTGGAAAACTGGTTGAAGATAAAAGACTTTTTAACGAACTGAGGGGATTAACTGGTTGTCAGTGCAGGAGTTGGATTCCCTTTGGCTCCGGGAAAGATGGGGCCAGAGGCTCTGAGACCCTCGCTGGGGATTTGGAGTCGTGGGGTCTCCTGTTTACTTAACATACAGGATTGGTCATGGTGCTAAACTCATACCAATGGGATCATAGAACCATTTTTCTCACTGACCTGGTCACAAGATTTCACCTTCTTCACAATCATGTTGTGGTCTTTCATTGAAAAGAGTCATTGTTCGGGTATGTGTTTAGTTAGGCTCTTAATAAATATACTCAAAAATGATGGTTATTTAAAGGTTCTTTACTCATACTCAAAATTCTATTTAGAACCATATTGTCCTGAAGAAACATTTTATGCTAAAATGGTTATTTCTGTTAGAGTTTAGGGTTCTTTTTTCCCGCCTTTGGTTACAGTCTTTCAAAGCCACCTCATTATTGACTTTCCAGAGCTCAAACACCCAACTACGTTACATACTCTCAACAGGTACTTGATATCCTTCTTGACATTTCTATAAATTCACTTTCAAATTGTAACTGGTTTACTACCAGTCTACAGGTCAGGTAGTGTTTCTTTACAAAGTGATATCGCCAGTTATGGCCAGGCATACATATACACTATTTTAAATAGTTTTTTATTTTCAGATCTGTGTGAACGGGAATCATTTTGACAATGTTGTCATCTGTATGAAGAACTTTTCAAAAACGCAAAGGAAAAACTTTTAAGTTTTTAGTACATTGTTGTGTAGACGTACTAGGGCTGCACGATTAATCGAATGCGATTGTCATGCACATTTTGTTAGTAAAGCCAATTCTGTAATCAGCAGGAAATCATCATCACATGCTTTCAGATGGAGCAGAATTTACTACACATAGCCGTAGTTCACTGACAAGTTACGCAAAAAAATTGCAGATGATTTTATTCCGCGATTATAAAATCGAAGAAATCGTTAGCGATAATGACAGCTGTTTACATAGCTTCTCAGTGAACTACGGCTCTGTGAAGTAAATGCTGCTCCATCTGAAAGCATGTGAAAATACCACATTTAATAACATATTTTTACTCCAAACTCACTTCATAACGTCAGTCGAGTGTTTGAAATAAATCCTTCTGTGAGATGATGTGGCTTCTTACACAGAATAAGGCACGCAACATATTTCATAGTATCTAAGCAGTGATAAAGGCATTGCATTATAAACATACTTTATTTTCGCGAGAGTGCCCTCTGGCCTTTGGATGGAGATTTACTGCTGATCACAGAACCGTGCTTCACTGAAAGATACGCATGACAATCGCAGCTTCTGTCGAATCGCAATCTAGATTCCATTTCGATTTATTGTGCAGCCCTAAAACGTACCCTAAATTTATTATCTATATTGTCGGAGTTGTCATTTATCACACGGTTTATGCATAAACATGGCCAGTCACAAAAAACATTAAAGCTATATCATGACTTTTTTTAAATCATTTTTTCCTTTAACATTGCTACTTTTGGCCTTCATGAACATAATTGCTTTGACTTAAACAAGAGATGGGTAACACTTTAGAATACTATTCTGTCGTTAATGAATAACTACATAGGAATAAATGACTAATGCACTAATAACATTCTAGTAACTACTATTAACTAACAAGAAACTCTGATTAATGATTTAGTAAGTAATAGCGCTCAACTGAAAGTGGTGGTTCACTATTAGCTAATCAGTAATTACTATTTTTTCATATATCCAAGAGAACTACTAAGAGCTACTAAACTGGTTCATTAATGTGAATTATGCATAATGTATAATTAATTCTAAAGTGAAGACCATGGTAACCCACTAGTAGTGACTCAAGTATTACCAAATCCTTCTAAATGAACTACTAATTATTTGGATCAGTATTCTAAAGTGCAAAGCATGATAACTCCCTAATATTGACTGACATCATTGTAAGCTTTTGAGATATATGTAAGGCCTTTGATAGTAATGACTGAAGTGTTACTACATCATTCTAAAGGAATTACTAATTATTTGGATCAGTATTCTAAAGTGAAGATCTCTGTAACCTACTAGTAATGACTCAAGTGTTGCCAAATCTAGCAAAATAATTACTATCCAGAATCTTACAAAAACCTCAAAAGCTTACAATGATTTCAGTAATTACTAGAGAGTTATCGTGTTACTCACTTTAGAATACTGATCCAAGTAATTAGTAATTCCTTCTGAAGAATTTGGTAATACTTGAGTTATTACTAGTGGGTTACCATGACCTTCACTTTGGAGTTACTTATTAATTTAGAATTAATTATTAATAATCATACATTATGCATTATTCATATTGATTATGAACCTGTTTACAGTAGTTCTTAGTTGTTCTTGGGGAGGTATGGAAAGTAGTAGTTCCTGATTAACTAATAGTGAACTACCACATTAGGTTAAGCACTATTACTTACTAATTCATTAATCAGAGTTTCTTGTTAGTTACTAATTACTAGAGTGCTAATATTGTGTTACACATGTGTTCTTGTGTAGTTATTCATTAATGACGGAACAGTATTCTAAAGTGTTACCGAGAAGCCTTTCATCTGCCATAAGTGTGGAAAATGTTTCACTCACAAAGGAACCCTTAAAAAACACATGAGCGTCCACACTGGCGAGAAGCCTTACACCTGCCAAGAGTTTGGAAAGAGTTTTACTCAACAAGGAAGCTTTAACAAGCACATGATGATTCACACTGGAGAGAAGCCGTTCACATGCAAACTGTGTGGAAACAGTTTCATACGACAAACAAGCTTTGACAGGCACATGAGAATTCACACCAGAGAGAAGCATTAAACCTGCATCTGCATGGAAAGAGCTTCAAAACAAAACTAAACCTTAGCTATCACATGAACAGAAGCTATTTACATGTGATCAGTGTGAAAAGCGCTTCAGACTTAAAGTAACCCTTAAGCACATGAGGCTTCACACTGAAAAGAGGCCTTTCACGTGTCTTCATGTGAAATATGTTTCACATATCAAAAAGACCTCAAAACATCATTTGCAAACTCATTCTGGAAAGACATTGCCATTCTCCTCAGTGTGACAAGAGGTTTACAGAAAGGAGCTTTTGCGCTAGAAGAGAGATGTAGCCACAATCAGATGGCAAAGGCAAGTCATTTGTAACTTTAATAAGCAGTTTCTGTGCAAGGATGGCCATTAAATGCTGACTGTAGTTCTTCAAAATTGCAACAGTTTCTCTGCAAAATTGAAAAAAAAACAATTCTAGACTATTTAATATAGATGTAATAAAGTCTAAGGTGTCCCCAGAATGTGGGCTGTCAGCGCGTCGTGTGAGTATTAGAGTTCTCTTACACTTCAACTGCCAGATACACACAAAGTTATGTTAAAAGCACATAAAAAACACAAGTTCTTATAATCAGGGTTTTCACAGGTCCTTAAAAAGTCTTACATTTAGTTCAAATTTAAGGCCATAAAAAGTAAAGGAAACTATTATATTTCTGCCGCTCCAAAAGCGCCACCTGCTGGCAGAGAATGAATTTGCATTATTCAATACGCCTATTTCACAATATGGCGACCGAGACCGGAAGTAGGGAAGCGGTACTTCCTGTCGTACCGCCGCCTCGATCGCCATTCATTATCATAATGGACTGCAGAACAAATACGTACAGGTTTGAAACAACTTGAGTGTGAGTAAATGACAGAATTTTCATTTTGGGGTGAACTACCCTTTTAAGTCATGCTTCAATTAATTACATTAAACATTAAATAATGTTATTGTTCACTGTGGTAGACTGTGAGATTTTTTTATTAGAGAGTCACACTTGTAACCCAAAGGTTGCAGATTCGAGTCTCAGGTCCGGCAGGAATTGTCGGTGGGGGGAGTGAAGGAGTGAATGATCAGCACTCACCCTCAATACCACGACTGAGGTGAGGCCCCTGAGCAAGGCCCAACTGCCCAACTGCTCCCTGGGCGCCGCAGCAATATGGCTGCCTACTGCTCCGGGTGTGTGTTCACTACTGTGTGTGCACTAGTGATGCGCGGATGGCGGTTATATCCACGGGCGCTGCGGATAATCCGCGGATCGGGTGGGTCGGGTAATAAA
>NW_015647488.1:1356516-1357803 GCF_001515625.1 Sinocyclocheilus rhinocerous
GTGGTAGTTCACTATTAGCTAATCAGTAACTGTTTTTTTTTTCCATATATCCCGGATAACTACTAAGAGCTAATATACAGGTTCATAATTTATGTGAATTATGCATAATGTATAATTAATTCTAAAGTGAAGACCATGGTAACCCACTAGTAGTGACTCAAGTATTACCAAATCCTTCTAAATGAACTACTAATTATTTGGATCAGTATTCTAAAGTGCAAAGCATGATAACTCCCTAATATTGACTGACATCATTGTAAGCTTTTGAGATATATGTAAGGCCTTTGATAGTAATGACTGAAGTGTTACTACATCATTCTAAAGGAATTACTAATTATTTGGATCAGTATTCTAAAGTGAAGATCTCTGTAACCTACTAGTAATGACTCAAGTGTTGCCAAATCTAGCAAAATAATTACTATCCAGAATCTTACAAAAACCTCAAAAGCTTACAATGATTTCAGTAATTACTAGAGAGTTATCGTGTTATTCACTTTAGAATACTGATCCAAGTATTTAGTAGTTCCTTCTGAAGAATTTGGTAATACTTGAGTAATTACTAGTGGGTTACCATGACCTTCACTTTGGAATTAATTATTCAATTAAAATTTAGAATCAGTTATTAATAATCATACATTATGCATTATTCATATTAATTATGAACCTGTTTACAGTAGTTCTTGGGGAGATATGGAAAAAATATTAGTTCCCGAATAACTAATAGGGAACTACCACATTAGATTAAACACTATTACTTACTAATTCATTAATCAGAGTTTCTTGTTAGCAGTGTTGGGCAAGTTACTCTGAAAATGTAATCAAATTACTGATTACTGATTACTCCTTTTAAAAGTAATCACGTTACTGTTCTGATTACTTTATTTCAAAAGTAATTAGTAAGTAGTTACATTACTAGTTACGTTACTTTTTTCTCCATGAAATTCATGAAATTCCAGCATACACGCTCCCAATAAGTATTTGTTATTAAAGCATCAACATTCACAGAACACTGTTATTTTTAACTAAACCAAGTGGCTGCTGCGTGCATGGTTTGGCATGGCAGAATGCCAGCAAAGAGCGCTGCATTTATAATCTCTAAAAGACATCTCAGTTCATCGCAATCTCACAAATCTCTGTTATAACACAATAAATATATGCATAATGAACCTTTCATAATGTCTACAATTTGTGTGTTATAATGAGAGGATTCGTGAGCACGCAAATTTCAGCACTGCATTGCTCAACGCTGCAAACAAGTGTTATAGCCTAAATAAAAACTCTGCATAC